>NC_056743.1:1640035887-1640088937 GCF_019279795.1 Protopterus annectens | reverse complement strand
GGTCCTTTAAATTTTAAAAGTCGAGGAGAGGCGGGAAAACAAGGATTATTTGTTTGTTTTTTTGGTAGAAACACACAGAAAATGCAGAAACAGTGATAAATTAGTTACACAGGCTAGCACACTTTAGTGGGCAGCCTCCACAGTTAAATTAAACAAACAAACAAGCAAACTTTCGATCAAATTCGACTAAAATGTAACTTTAAGTGCAGATTTTAAAATAATGCAGCAATCAGTTAAAAAACAATTCAGGCTAGTTCAGGGAAAGCTACAGAAGCTATTCCAAGTGAAAAAAAGCAAGGATACTTAAATCCAGAAAGTAGTCACTTTTCTGAGTTCCCTGCTGCTAGGACCACTCTGTAAACCCACGTGGAGCTTGTCTGAGCAGTATAGCCAGAAAAAAATGCCCAGAGGTGGATTTTAAACAGTGAACTAAAAAAGAGCTAGAAATGGTCCAAACAACCAATTACTACAGCTTCTTGTGCTGAGGTCACTTCCCCCAAGGACAGGTAGGCTGCTCAAGGCTCCCCACTCCCACTGGTGAGCAAAGAAACTTCCTTCTATCCAAGTAAGGTAATGGACAACACAGGAACTACACCACAGCCCAGAATACAGCAATGCCTGTAAACTGGTCTAAACTAGTCGAGGAGAGGCGGGAAAACAAGGATTATTTTTTTGTTTTTTTGGTAGAAACACACAGAAAATGCAGAAACAGTGATAAATTAGTTACACAGGCTAGCACACTTTCCACTCATCAAGATTCTTCTTGAAGAGATTTAGTGAGGTGCTCTGCCTAACATGAATTGAAATTCTATTCCAGAGCGAAGGGAGCCTCTGGGTTATGAATCTGTCCCTCCAGCAAGTCCTATTTATTTCTGTGCTGAGGTTCAAGTCCATTGAGCGTGTGGCTCTAAGGGATTTAGATTTACTGAGGTGGAGCATGTCCATTAATTCTGGATTGGACATAGCTTTATATGTCAGGCATAGATCGCCTCGAAGTAGGCGGTATGCAACTGAGTAGAGCTGGAGTTTTTTTAACCGAGCAGCATATGGCATCTGTTTGAGTCCCTTGATCCTCTTGGTGAGGTACTTTTGGGGTCTTTCTAATTGCTGCAGGTGTCGGATAAGGTACATCCCAAAAGGGGCATTGTATTCTATGATGGGCCTGCTGAGGGAAGAATAAAGGGGCATGATTACCTCTCTTGATCTAGATGTGAATCCTTTCATGATGAGGTGGGCCATGTAGAAGGTCTTTCTAACCACTTTGGCAATGTGGTTGTCAAAGGAGAGATTGCTATCAACTTGGGTCAGTGCTGTGATCTGTCCCTTACAGGTTTTAGTACACTACCCTATGGCCTTACTTTGGACAGTGGTATGGATGTATACAATTATATACATGAACTGAGTTTTACCTGCAGTATATACACCTCTTACCTGGTGTACCTGTGGAGGTATTGTATGTTAACACTACTATTTCTAAACATATTCCCAGATTCCAGATTGATGTTATGCACATACCTGTCCATCTCTTATTGCACACACTCTGGGCATGTCTTGACAACATGCAGGTGAACCGGGACATATTTTGACTATTGCCCTCTTAAACCTTTGGTGATTTGTGCAATGACAGGTTTGTTTTCATTGACATTTTCCAAATATGTACAGGCCTGACAGTCAGTTATATGACATGAAATGTTGCCTACATGTCGAAGATTAGCACACTGATATGCCAGGGGGACAGGGTAACAGCCGGCAGATATGGGCCAATTTAATGGACATTCTGGACAACTCTGTACACGTGTGGGGTATGATTCTGCATACCATTTACTACCACTCGCAGGATTCGAACCATGGCTGTCTCTGCTAAAAATAAAACAGTGTCCATCACAGTTGAGTGTGCTATATAGATATTGCTGTGTATCTCTTCTTTGATTTCTATCTATAAGTCTCCTGTGGTTTTACAATCTGAACCTGTAATTACTACACAGTTATACAGGATTTCCTAGACAATTTTATTATGTAGCACAGTGTGGGTCACAGTGATGAGTAATACCTTATTATTCAGAGCAACTGCAACACTAACAATGCCATACAATACCAGAGTAAACAGTACCAGTACGGGATATCAATCTTTTATTTCTAGGCACAGTTTTCGTATCATATAGACCTGTGGGGGCAATGTTTATTAGTACTACCTGAATGTTGCCACACATATTACCAGATTCCACATTAGTATTATGCACATATGTCTCACTGTGTTACTGCAGACACTCTGGTCACAGCTTCACAACATGGGGATGGAGATGGGACATACTTGGCTTATTACTCTCATAACATTTTGTGGAGTTGCTAGAGTGACAGGTTTGTTCTGATAGATGTCTGACAATCGGTTGTATTTCTTATTTTTTGCCTAACAAAGTCCAAGAAACAGGTGTAGAATAGCTAGACATACTGGTGAACCAACACAAAATTAAATCCAGTAACAAAAGGCACAGCACGACCATCCATATAAAAAGGGTTTATTACATCAAGCGTTCGAGTTGAAACTCATTTTCTTGAGTTTCAACTCAAAAGCTTGATGTAATAAACCCTGTTTTATTTGCTGCCTAAACATCTGGGATCATCCCACTGATTTGACAGGGGAGGACAGGGTGACAGGCAGCAGATATGGGCCAATTTACTGGGCATTCTGGACATATCAGTACAGGTGTGGGATATGATTATGCATACAACCTACTACCACTCCCAGGATTTGAACCATGGCTGTGTGTGCTAAAAATACAACAGTTCACGTCTCATTTGAGTGTGCTGTTTGGATTATGTTGTCTGTCTTCGCTGTTTTCTGTATAAGTCTCTTTTAGTTGTACTATGTAACCTCTTGTGATTTCAACAGTTATATACAAACATTCCTACACATTTCATTTATGTAGCATAGTGTGGGTAACAGTGGGGCGGCCACGGTGGTGCAGTGGTTAGCATTGCCGCCTCACAGCAAGAGGTTCTCCGGTTCGATTCTCGGCTGTGGTGCCTTCTGTGCGGAGTCTGCATGTGCATGTGTCAGCAGTGCATGTATGACCAATACAATACTATTACAGTGACAACCATCAAACGTTACCGTGACTATGGGGAGTGTACACACCCTTATTGATATGACGCACTCTTCCTTGATATGCCATGGGACCACATCACTGCATATGTTAACATTACATGAGCCTGATATGTGACATATGTCATGTACATTCAAATGCAGTGTCTAACAAATGTGTTAGGTGTGCTGATGCTGACCGTGATGCATACACTTTGTGGGTGGATATGTGTGCACGCCCTTATCGTGACGGTTTGTTGCAACCAGTTATGAGATGTATTCCTGCCTGTTGGGTTTAAATAGGGCCGATTCCTGCCATTTGCTGTGATTGGACAGTTTTGAAAATGATAAGCTATGGGGAAACATGCTTATCTGAGGTTGGCATTGCTTAAAGGGGTATAGCAATGGGCAAAATTAGTTAGCTGGCCTACACATTGCTTATGCCTAGTAATCTGGGCTGTGCAATGTTTATTGTTGCTTATTTTTTTTTTATTTGCATACTATTTGCTTTTTGGCATTGATTTTATTATTCATTACATGTTATATATGTGTTTGGTATCCATGATTCATGTGTATGTACACTGTATGGGGTCTTTGTGTTTATTAGGGGATTTCAACACTTTATTACAATGACACCTCACATGTGGGCTTAATGCAGTACTCCAGTTCATGTATTTATGTTATGTAGTACGTTGTGCACCACACATCTTCACACAGCCTGTAGGGTAATCCAGTCTCAGTAGAAACAAAGGTGTAGCTGAGTTTGTCTTTACTGATCCCTGGGATATTCCAGTGGCATACAGCTGATAGTACAGGAGTGTCCCATACATTTGCTAGTTGCATAATAGGACAGCTCCTAGTAGTTATATGCAGCAAAGCAATTTAATTCATCCACTTCCCAGTAACACCCAGGGAGCATCAAGCTGCCATGGAATGGTTCTATTCCACTGCCAACTTTCCTGTGTTTCAGTCAAAATACCTTCTAAAGATGACTCAGTGTTACATTTACAGAAAGGGATGGCCATCACTCAAGTCTCAATTAGTGGGCTCAGCACAGAGCCTCATTATTACCCTGATGGCAACACACTGTAGTAGTGTGCATGATGCAGCAATCTGCAGAGAAGTTGCCCTAAGGGCAGCATTTCAAGAGAGTGAGATTCTTGAAGGGATATTATTTGGTAAGTATATCTGTGTATGACATAGCAGATCAAAGCATCTTGTTTAGCATGCTGCCTGCTAATTCCAACAGGTAACTGTGGTTTTCCAATAGAGCCCTGGCTTATAACACCATTTGGAGCCTCATCTATGCTTGTTGAGGATTGCATTCAATAGAGCACTCACCTTTTTATTTTATTTATTTGTAGTTGGTTTACCAGGATAGTCCATTGGGCCAATATGAACCCATTTTCAATGGAGTCCTGGGGAGAAAAGCTCCAGAAAGAAGGGTTACAATATGTGTTACGATGTTTACAAAATTATGCAGTTTGAGCATCAAACAATATTAACAAATTTTGCAGTGTGAGCATGAGACAATATTTACAAGTTATGCAATTTGAGCATCAAACTGGTGGTGAAACATTACAGAAAATACAGAAGTATACATTACATTATTTACAAGATTATACAGTTAGAGAATACCATTCAGAAAACAGTTACAGACAGTTACAGATGATATAGACTAGAAAAAGGAAAACATTTCTGAAAAAATACTGAGAAGTCCTTACTTATGAGGTAGAAGCAAGCATGTTGTTGGAAAAGAGGGAGAGGAGGTAAGGCAGTGTAGTATTAAGATGGATGGGAGCAAGAGCATTCCCATCGGGTTAGTAGAGAGCATTCCCATTGGGTTAGTAGGTAAGAGTGAAGAGATGTTTTGAATGAATAGTGGTTGGAAGTGGTACGAATGGCTGGAGGTAGAGAGTTCCAGAGACGTGCTAGACCATAGGATAGGAGGTTTTTACCTGGGGGACGAGTTGGTTTGTATAACTCAATTAGGTTTTGGTTATTAGTTCTGAGAGCTCTGTTGGGAAGATGCATTTTAAAGGCAGAGGAAAGGGATGGACAAAGGGAGGGTTTGAAAATGAGCTTTTGAGCTAGAGAAAGTTGAGTATAGATGAGTTGATTGGTTAGTTCAAGCCAGTTGAGTTTGTGGAGAGAAGAGCAGTGGTGGGTAGATGCTTTGTGACTGTGTGCGAATTTGGCTATTTTGTTGTAGCATGAGGAAAGTTGTGTTTTGAGGGAAGATAGAAGGTTAGTTAGGAGTGGGGCTCCATATAGAAGAGAGGGGATAAGGAATGTAGAACAGAGAGTGATTTTAGTTGAGGGTGTAAGGTAGCGATTTTGTCGGTAGAGCATGCCTAGTTTTTGATGAGTTTTTTTGATATTAAGTTGTATGTGGGAGTTGAATTTGAGTTGATCATCAATTTGTACCCCAAGTAACTTGGTTTCTGACAGCAGTTCCAAGGATGAGTTGTTGTTGCTGGTAATAGAGAAGGAGTTGGTGTTGAGAGTGTTGCGTTTAGAAGGGGTAAATATCATTAATTTGGTTTTAGAGGCATTGAGAGCTAGGTGGTTTGCTTTCATCCATTGTTCAGTGATTGAGAATGCGTCTTGTGTAAGTTTTTGGAGTACTGGGAGAGTTGTGGCTGAGCAGATAATAGTTGAATCATCTGCGTATTGAATAATATTGGAAAATGGGATGGAATTGTGGAAGTCATTTATGAATATATTAAACAGAAGAGGACCTAATATGGAACCTTGGGGGACTCCTGTAGGGGCATTAAGGAATGAGGAGGTGGCTTTTTTCCATTTGACTGCTTGAAATCTGTTAGATAAATAACTAGAGAACCAATTCAGTGAGGAAGGTGATAAGTTAAGTTGGGAAAGTTTAGTTAAAAGTAGTTTGTGAGAAATAGTGTCAAAGGCCTTTGAGAGATCCAGTAGCAGGGTAGAAACAATGTTGCCAGAGTCCTGTGCTTTATTAATGGTTTCTGAGAAGGAAAGGAGGGCTGTCATGGTGCTATGACCAGGTCTAAAACCATGTTGGGTTGGAGTCATTAGGTGATTGTCTAAGAGGTAAGGTAGGAGCTGTATATGGATACACTTTTCTAGGAGTTTAGAGATGGGGGACAGGATAGCTATGGGATGGAAGTTTGAAGTACTATTATTGCCCCCTTTATGCAAAGGTATGATGAAGGCTTTTTTCCAAATTTGTGGTACTATGCTTTCTTGGATAGATCAGTTAATTAGAATACTGATAGGGTAGGCAATGGCTTCTGCAGATATGCTAAAAAAGTATGAAGGAATGTTGTCTCAGGCATTGGAGCATGGCTTTAGTTTCTGGAGAAGTTTTTTGCTGGTTGATGTGGGGATAGGTTTTAGTGAGAAAGGTGGGGAGTTGGAGGGTGATGGAATAGTAGAGGAAATGAGGGTGGTATTGGGAGTGGGGGGAAAAGTGTTAGTAGAGGAGGATGGGGAGAAGTTGAGGATGTGGTAGTGTTGGAGAAAGAGGAGGTTAATTTAGAAATAGAGTCAATGAAAAAAGAGTTGAATTGAGTAGCCAAGTCCATGTCAGTGTCATTTGGATCTGGACTGGAGTTGACTGTCCTGCCAGGATTGATTAGGCTAGATATTCCTTTCCAGAATTTCTGAGGATTTGTTTTATTAGTATTTTGGAGGGTGAAGAAGTAGTTTTGTCTATCAGTGATAACAAGCTTTTTTACTTGGTTTCTAAGTGTCCTGAATTCATTATGAATTAGTGGAGATTTATGTTTCCGGTAAAGTGCCCAGAGTTTGTCTCTGTCGCATGGTTGTGAGTGTGATTTTAGTTAGCCATGGGGAGGTTTTTAGTTTAATTCTTTTAGTCCTTAGAGGAGCATAGTGGTCTAGGAGGTTTAAAAAGGTTGTGTTGAAGTGGTCCACAGCGTTATCTAGAGGTAAAGTTTTTAGAATGTTCCAGTCAGTTACTTTTAGGGAGTCAGAGAAAGTTATTGGGTTAAAGTTTTTGAGGTTGCGGGTGGTAATGTAGTTATGTGATTTCCGTATAGAAGTGGGGAGACGATATGTGAAGATGGGTAGGTGATCACTAAGGGAGTCTGGTAGTGTGCCGCTATCAGAGAAGTAGTGGGGGTGGTAGACTAAAATCCAGTCTAGAATGCTACCATTTGAAGGGTTTTTTGAGGGGCAAGTTATGTTGTTAATAAGCTGTGAGAAGTTATAGAGGTTGATATTAAGTGGGTTTGTGGAGGATTGGATGGAGGACCAGTTGATATTTGTGTCACCCAAAATTATGATTTCATTATTGATGTTAGTGGAGAGCCAGAATAGGATATTCTCAAATGTGGTAATGTTATCTCCAGGAGGGATGTAGAGGGAAGCTATACATATGTGTTTGTTTTTATTGATTTGAAGTAGTGATAGGAGTAGTTTGGCATTATTGAAATTAGGTATGGTTTTGTTATAAGGAGTGACTGTCAAGGAGGATGAGTATATTAGAGCTACACCACCTCCTTTTTTGTGGGATCTGTCTTTTCTGATGATTTAATAGTTTAGTGGTATTATTTCATGGTCTTTTATGTGGGGCTTTAGCCAAGTTTCTGAGATAGATAGGATATCTGGTTTATTATGTGTAAGCCAAGCATGAAGGTTTGGCACTTTGTTTACTATGCTTTGGGAGTTTAGGGAGGTGAATAGTATAGATTTATCTATGGTGGATGAGGTGGAGGGGCCTGGATTGGGGTGAATATCACCTGATAGTAGAGTGGTTAGTAGATATAGGGTTATTTTGAGTTTGGGTTGGTTGTTATTATGTTGGTGAAAGAATTGTTAGGTGCTATAGGGGTGTGGGGTTTTTGAGTGTTGATAAGTTTATAGGTAAAAAGTAGATGGCTTTTTATAGGGTAAAGATGGGGAGAAATTGTGTGTGTTTTTGCATGAGGTGAGTTGAGATGTATTGTTATGTGAAAGACTTCTGAGTGGTTAATATATATGGGCTGGGTGAGGTAGTAAATGTAGACTATACTGAGGAGAAATAGTAGTAAACTAGAGGAGGGTATGGGTTTTGGCAACATTTGCAAAGGTAGTTTTTGAAAATGCAACAGGTGTAGATGAACAGTTAGGATTTGCTATGTTGTTTGCAGTGAACTTATAGATGCTGTGGGGTTTTAAGTACAGTAACTAGGTATGTCTTTGATTAATTATAGGAGGGTGGTATGGAGTAATGAATAATGTAGGTGGGGTTTGGTAGTGGGTGTAGACTTGCAAGAATGGTTGTAATTGGTAAGGTAGGGCTTTCTGGGAGGATGAGTAATGTTTGAATGGGTGGGGTAGGGAAGTGGGTGTAGACAGAGTTATGGTATGTGATTGGTTGGGAGTGAAGTGGGCGGGACTATTGAGATATATATGTAGAGGTACTGGGGGTGGGTGGGAATTGGGGGTAGGGTAGGGGACCAGAGTGAGCCCGTAGGGCGAACGGAGCAGGAAGAGCCAAGGAAGGCAGAAAGAGCGAGAACCTATCAGTGAACTATGGAGTGGAGAAGGTAAGTGCAAGGGTCAGGGGATTTGTTACCAGCAGGGTGTTTACAGAAGGCAGAGGGAGAAAGGAAAAGGGGAAGTTAAAAACCTGTGTGGAATACTAGGGAGTAAATTAAAAGATATAGAAACTTGGGAAGAGTATGGTGAGGGTGCCACCTAGTGGACAAAAGGTGAAGTGCACCTGAGAATTCACCGGGGAAGATCCCTAGGCTAGATTATGTTAAGGGGGAGAGTGATGGAAGGTGGTCTAGAGGTGGGCTGATATTGGAGAATACAGGGTGAAATTAGTGTATAGCTGCTGGGTTTCCTAGCAAGGGAGTGTATCGAACACTTAGTAGGAATAATACAACTTTAATGGTACAAGGTTTAGCAGCAATTATACATACTTTCATAAGTTCTTCTATGAAGAGCTTAGTCCTTTTCCCATAAGGGGGTGAACGAATTATGGCTTGTTCTGTTGAAAGGTTAGGGGTAGGCCTCTGAGTCAGGTGTAGTCAGAGAGAAGGTCAGGGATTAGAAAGATGGAGAAGAGGGGAGAATACAGAAAGAGAAATTGCACTTAGTTAAACAGTAACAGAAACACATTGATACATAATCGCATATACTCTGCAATAGAACAGTTTAACACAAGTATTCAGAATAGCATGTTCAGCATACTTTTAAGCAAACATTGTTGTAGAACAGTTAACCACAAGTATACAGTAGTGTTGTCAACATACATTCAAACAACCACACTATTTAAATGCACCTTAGTAAGCAGTTGAGATGATCCTTGGCACACTGTAGTAAATTCCACAATATCTCAAAGAACTAGGTGCACAAATGCTGTCGGGCAAGGTAAGATACAATAAAGCAATCAAGGGAAAACAAACAATCTACATCCTGTAAAGGGCAGCACGACATGGGCTAGGTGTAATTTCAGTAAACTGTACCTATAAACAGCAATGAAGTAACATTTAGAGCTGGTTACGATCAGGAAATGCTAGCACAAATGCATACAAAGGTAGGCGTTTTCGGTTATTGTGTGCCTAGCACTCTCAGTGAGAACCAGATAGCTATATGTTGTGTTCCCTTAGGACCAGCTATATTTCACCCTTCCTTATACAGTTATCGCACACTCACTGTTTAAGCATAGGGTCCTTAATATTATCATCCCCTTATATAGATGCATATAATGCTGGAAAATGGTTAATAGGTGATGTGCGCTAAACGCTTATCATCACACGTGCAAGGGTTGGCGTTGTTAGAATATGTCTCACCAGTACACGCAAGTCCTACTATAGTTTTCCTTTTATTTTAAATGAATATAGTACTGGTTGTGGTTAGCAAGTGATGTGCGATGAACGTTTGACCATCGCACGAGCAAAGGTTAGCGTTTTTTAAAAGTATTGGTCAGTGCACCCAAGAATATCTGAGATAAAGGTCTCAATCGGATAGCGTTTCATCGCTGTTCATTGCACGTACGGGGGTTGGCGTTGTCGCTCAAGTATTCCCAGGGATTGCACTTAATACTAGTTTACGGTTGACTAGTGCTAGAATGCAAGTCTAATTTGGATAATATTTCACCTTTTACACAAACACATGGAGGAATTGCCGCTTAATAACCTTCATGGTATAACTATAGACCATGCCCTGCAGATTTGACTGGTTTGTGAACAGAAAGGTTTTTCCTCACAACTGGGTCAAGTCTTAGCGACCTATTGTCAGTGTGTCATTTCCCAGGTTTAGGTGACTTTCCAAAAGATACAGTAATGCATTTTTTGGTATTTAGTTTTAGACCATAAGTTTTGACACAAGTTATTTATTTGAGACCAGCCCCTGCAGGAGGGCCAAGTCATTCAAGGATTCACTGGCTGCTCCTAGCTTGCAATCACCTGCAAACTTAGTCATCATCATCCACTTTTATCATTACTATTAGTATTATTATCACTATTATTATTAATCAGTATTACTTATAATCATACACTATCCTTCCTCATTATTTGCTATTAGAAGTGACATCAGATGGTGTTTTATTGAGGATTTTAAATGCTGTTTTTAATAAGAGAGCTCTGGGGAAAACCTTAGTATTTGAGGCTAGTTGAGCATGAGTTTTGAGTTACAAAGCCATTTTCCAGTGTCTGTTACAGCTTCCTAAATAATTTTTTGGAGGTGTGCCAAGTTATCCAACCTGATAAACATATGAGTGTGAAGTCATCAGTGTGTTATATTAGGGAAGCCAGTTGTGTATCACTGGAGGGTGCTGGTGTGTTAAACAGAAGGAGAATAAGGATAGAGCCTTGTGGTACACAGGTGGTGACTGGGAGGTATGGATAGAGGGTAGAGTGCAATTTTACAGACTGATACCTATTGGACAAATAGCTCTTGAACCATAGAAGGCTGCTCTGCGATAGACCTAATGTGGACATTTGAAGTATAAGTTAGTTGTGACAAATTGTGTTGAAGGCTTTAGACAAAGAAATAAGGATGATACTAGTTGGTCGTCATCTCTTTTTTTGCTAACAGTATCTATAAGGGTTAGAGGTGCAGTGTTAGTACTACGGTAGGTAAGGAAGCCATGTTTTTCCAGTATTTCAGAGATGGTAGGTTTAGCCTGATAGTTACTTTCTTCACCTCATAAACACAGAGTACACAGTCTGATTCTGACTTCATGGCAATTAGCCTACTATTCTCACATGAACCTAAGATCACTTTAGGTCTAAGGTTAGTGATGTCTGTTGAATTTCCTATTTTGTATAGATTGATAATGTGTGATTGTTTCCAAAGAAAGGGACTATGGGATTCCTGGACTGACCTATTTATAAGGATTGAGACAAGATGGGCAATACTAAGGGTTTTGCATCCAGGAAGAAGGAGGTGATTGTTTCCCTATACTCTTCACTCAATAGGCCAGTCATTAAGTACAATGCCCCATTTGGCATGTATCTCACTAGACACCTGCAACAACTGCAGAGGCTGCAAAAGTAACTCACAAAGAGGATCCCAGGCCTTAAATACTTGTCCTATATTGGCCAGACTCAAAAAACTCCAAACTATTCTCTGTCTCATATTGGCTACTTACAAGCAATCTCTGCTTGATTTACAAAGCCATGTCTAACCCAGCGGGCTCTGTTAGAAATGTTACATCTAAAGAAATCTCAATCCTTCCACACCATATGCTCCAGAGACCTCAACCTCATAACCACAGTCAACAAAACATGCTGGAGGGACAGGTTCATAACCCAGAGACTGCCCATGCACTGTAACAGACTTCCCATACATGTCAAACAGAGCACCTGACTGGCCCTCTTCAAGAGAAATCTTGATGAGTGAATGTGAAATAGAAAATTCACACTGGGGATTACTCCAGTGACTCTACTTGACAAAGGCACTGGAAACTCAGGTCGGGTGGCACACTGCCAGGGTAATCCTATGGGCTAGGCTTGTAAATGCACCAGGGCTATTAGCCTAGCCCAAGTTCACCAGGTTAATAGGGGAAAGCTAAGGGAAACGGCCTTTATATATATATATATATATATAAAAATATATATAGATATATAAACAAGAGTGAGACTGGGAAAGTAGACTGGTGAGCACACAATCTGAGACACAGCAGGGGCCCCTTAGAGAAACCAACAAAATTACAGTAGACTAGTAACCTTTCAGTGCACTTGTAAAGCAGGAATGTGCACTGCATCTGTATTGTAAATAAAAAGACATGCATTATGAGATATGCAGAATATATAAAGAAGGTATAGATATTCATGAATGCTTGAATTTCAAACCAGTGAGTAAAACAGGTAGAGGCAATTTTATTATAACCACAAGAATGCAAAGACAGAGTGTTACATACATACATCCATACATACATATGCACATGCATACAGAAAAAGCGACTATAACCATTCAAGATATAGGATGACCAAGAGCATGAGAATTTGGTCAAAGCATGAAATTTTTAATGTGTTATAAAAAAATGCACCGTGGTAGTATGCTAGAAGTGGTAATAAAAAGTATATGATAAAAAGCATATACTGCATTTGCCTCAGCTGTGAAATGCTAAAGAGTGTAAACTAACTGCACTTCAGTCAAGCCTTCAACAAAGGTGTACAAGCTCAAAACATTGAAGCACAATAAGTGGTAGAAACAAAGTGAAAAAAAGAAAACCATGGTAATGCAATCTGAATACTAGAAATAGTGATGCTATGATGTCTGAAGGATAACATACAGCAAGAGCTAATGAGAAAAAAAAACCTTTAGAACAGTGCTTAGATTGCATTTCAAAGATGACCGTCGGGAGATAAACGGGGAATATATATATATATATATATATATATATATATATATATATATATATATATATATATAATATATATATTTATATATATATATATATATATATATATATATATATATATATATATATATACACATAAGCATGTTAGATTGTTAGATACTGGACAGTTTTTATTGCAAGCACAACTGGCCAAAGCAATATTGTGCTGTAAAATGAGGAAAAATGTGTTTGATTATAAAAGTGCAGCTAAATGAATACAGGCAACACCAACAGCAAGCCATGAGTCAAATAATTGCCAGTGCATGAAAAAAGATTTATAGTAACAAACATGAAACCGAAATACTACTGCCTAGGCCTGAATAATTATTAGACTTAGTTTATCAAAACAAGTACATAGTAAATAAAGTACATAGCAATTCAGTGCTAAAGAGGCAACAGTTCTGAGTGTGACAAGACAGGTTATCTAGCTGAGTGAAATGCAGTGATTCCAGCTAATCTAATTGCCATAGATGGGGGAAGGTAAACAGAAAAGGACATACTTGAAATGCAACCTTTTCACACTTCCTCTAAGAAAGCCACCCCTGCTGAGAGTTTGTGTAATCTGACCTGCAGTATGGTAAGAAGGCAGTTTGAAAACCTTGCCTCTGGGTGATCATGTGACTTAAACAGTGCTAAAATGTAAACAAACTGCTCAAGCAAAAAATAACGGCATAGTGCCCCTTTAAAGATAGAATGAGAATATGGGCTAGTAATAACATGAAAGAATTGGATAAAGAGTTGTTAAACGTACAAAATGAAATACACAAAGTGAGATCTGAACAACGAACAAAGAAATTAGATAATACTGAAATAATTGAAAAAAATGTCAAAATAACAACAGTTTTAATGCATAAATTGGAGATAGCTTTAGAAAAAAATAAAATTGCATAGTTATGTAATGACTTCAAATATCTACATAGATTAGCCAATAGAAATAAAATGTTAAATGTTAAGCAAAAAGGCATAAATCAATAATATCAGAAATCCTTACACTAATAAACTTATTTCAGATGTAGAGGAAATGCTAAATATTAAAAAAAAATCCATGCGGATGTTTAACCAACAAATATCTCAGAAAAATAAACCTATTACCCTGATAGAAGTTAAGGAAGCTTTAAAAAGGTAAAAATGAGAAAGTTGCAGGGTTAGATCATTTAAATATAGAATTATATAGTCTGTTTCCATTAAATATTTTAAAATGACTGAATGACATTTTCAGGATAATTCAGAGTGACAAAATAATTCCACCCTTAAGGTATCTGAAGAAGTTTTAGATTACTTAAAACAAAAGCGCTTCAGCTCTTGTGGAATAAATTTTATTAAATAAATTGTTGCTCGGACTTTCCTTTCTCCAGTTTGACCATGAATTTTGTAGCAGTTTGTGTTCATTTTTGGTTTCATAATTTAGCGTGACAAAATAATTCCACCCTTATGGATTTTTTTGTAATTTCACCTCTACTTAAACAAGAAAGGATAATAGGTTAGTATCTTCGTATAGACTTATTTCATTATTAAATATAGACTATAAAATATTTATTTCCATTTTCACCATGAAATTAAGAGATATAGTAGATTAATTAATAAAGCTCAAACAGGATAAATAGTCAATAGATTAATGTATGATAATATAACAAGGATAGTAACTGTCTTAGATCAGCAAAAGGAATTAACAAAAAATGGTCCTAATTAGCTTAGATATTGACAGAGGTTTTGATTCTGTAGATTGGAACTATTTGTTTAAAACTTTAGAAGTGTTTGCATTTCCAGAACAGTTTATTGGAATATTAAGAAAACCTGTATATAGACTACAAAACGTATGTTAAAATTGGATTTTACATTTCTCAAAGATTCCCTTTAAACAAAAGCACACAACAGGGGTGTCCCTCATTCCCTATACTATTTGCATTAGTTATTAAACCCTTAGCTAATATGAAAAGACGCAATGGAAAAATTAATGGACTTTTAATTAATAGAGATTGTAAATTTTATATTGCTCATCTCATAAGTAAGGGTATTGCCTGCAGAAACAAATGAGGTTATAACCCGCCTGTACTATTCCCTCATCAGACCAAACACTCTCTATGGTCTGTTCCTTTCCAAACACCTGCAGCAATTGGAGAGACCACAAAGGTTCCTTACAAAGAAAATTCAGGGTGTTCAAGATCTGTTCTATGTGGACAGAATGAAATCACTGTCACTTTATTCTGTGTCGTACAGTCTCCGTAGAGGTGACCTGTGCCTTGCACATAGAGCAGTCTCTGACCCAACTGCAATGGAAATCCTGCACATTTGCAAGTCAAATGGCATACAAGTTACTCACTCAAAGGACCTTAACTTGGTATGTAACATCAACAGAACTTGCTGGAGAGACAGATTTGTCTTACAGAGGTTGTCCCACCTTTGGAACAAGCTTCCTATTCATGTTGAACTAAACCCCTCACTGGTCCTATTTAAGTGCAGTTTGGATGATTGGATGGGTAACTGGAAATTCAGTCCAGGGCTTCTACCTGTGTCCCTTTTGCACAGGGGCAATTAGGTGCTGACTTTAGTATCTGTTTGAACCAGACACCCTTAGGATCACAGGTTGAATTTGGCTAGGCTTGTAAGGACCCTGAGGCTGTTAGCCTAGTAACCTCTTATGATCCTATGAAATGCAACTTTTTTGCAGATGATATTTTGCTAACTGTATAAGTTATAAGTTATTTGAGTGAAGAAATAGATGAGGAAATTAAAAAAATTCAAGAATAATCGGTGCTGAATTTTAATATGAACAAAACTGAAACTTTACTGTTAAATCAACACTAGATAATAAGTTTAAGGCTAAATATAAATATAATTGGAAAGGAAAAGAACTAAAATATTTAGGAATAAAAATCTATCAAGATGTGAGTAAGATGATTAATAAAAACTTTGAAAAATAATGGAAGAGAAGCTACTTCTTATTAAAAATGGAATGAATGTTTTTTTTTTTTTTTTTTTTTTTTTTTTGCTTTTGAGTGACACCCTGACCCCATGTGCAAAATTAAAATGATTATATTACCCAGGATGTTTATATATATATATATATATATATATATATATATATATATATATATATTATATATTATATAGGGTCTACTTTCATTCACTGAAAACACATTTCACTAAATTTCAAACCATTCACACCAAATCGCTGAATGTTCAAATCACTGAAAACTCATTTAACAGAATCACAATTCACTGAATGTAAGTACTGTGGGGCAAATAAAATATATATGCCCTTTTCCCCATTGTAGTACAATCCTGGAGTTAGTAGATATAGTTGGGGGGGTGGCAGGCACAGCCCCCAACATTGGGGGGGGTGGTGAGGGGAGTAGGCCCCCACCTACTTTTGGTTTATGTTGTTAGCTTTCATTGAAATGATATTCATAAATATAAAAGCTAACTAGGTTGGGGGCTATACCCCCATACCCCCAATGTGTGGGGTTGTGCCCTCCACACCCCTCTAACTATGTATACTAACTCCAGGATCACACTACAGTGGGGAAAAGGGCATATACATTTTATTTGCCCAAAAGTACTTACATTCAGTGAAATGTGATTTGGTGAAATGAGTTTTCAGTGAATTGAGCTTTCAGCAACTTCTTGAGAGTGAATTGAAATTCAGTGAAATCCGTTTTTAGTCAGTGAAGGTAGACCCATTATACAGTACATTCAATAGCTTTAATAGGAGCATAGGATAACACATTACTAGGATATTGACCTGGAGGTCATGTTAAACCTATCCATTTCATCCCAATTTAATACCATAGAAATACTAGTCAGTACCCAAGATTGCATTTAGTGATGACTTCCCATGTCCAGGAGGGTTGAGGGCTCTATCTCTGGTGAGAATTTACAGTGCCCCATCCACGTGTCCAGGTGCCTCTTGAACACTGTCATAGAGGTGCTCTGTTTCACATGAATTGGTAGCCTGTACCAAACATACAGCAGTCACTGGGAGATAAATCTGTCCCTCCAGCATGTCCTATTTAAGTTACAGGCCATATTTAGGTCCCTGGGACATGTAGCCCTAGTCCTGTTTGATTTACAGATATACAATAAGTTCATTAGTGTTCTGTAGGCCAGGCATACATTTCCCCTAAGAAGGTGGTGAGTTGGCAGACTTTAAGGATTCCCTGTGGGATGCACTGTCGGAGATGCTGGGTGAGCAGATTGATCTGACAAGGGAGATTTTTCCTGAGCTACAATACAGAATCAGAATTGCCTAGACATGGTAAGGCCTTGCTGTGTCTAATAATGGTGTCTGCCAAAAAAGCAATTACTAGAAAATGGAAATCAAAATCTAAACCAACTATACTGGAAGTAGTGAATATTGTAAGAGAGATAAAACTAGTGAATATAGTAACAGAGATAAAACAACTGGAACTGAAATCTTTAGAAAAGGGTAGGAGCAAACTACATAGGAAAAATGAGAACTGTGGGAACAATACATAACAAGGGAGGAATGAGGTTTAAAAGGCAGCGGGACTTAAATGAGTTTGAGTGAGAAAGATTGGGAAGATTATAAGTGATGTAAAATGCTTACATCTAGAAGTGAGTCTGTGTGATTTGTTTTAATTTATATAACTGTGTGATTGCCTATGTAGTAAGTGATGGTTAAACAAAGATGTTTCTTGTTTAAAAAAAAGGCAGGAATTGAATAATGTATGTAATGTTGCTTAGGTTATATAATATATAGCTTGGAGCTTATAGTGGAGCTTTTTTCCCCTGGCATCTGCTGAAAAAGGACCTGCGTCCAGTCGGAATTTTCCAGTAAACCAATGTAAATAAATAAATATAGCAATATATGTGAAGTATAATGTCTGTTGTGTTAATATAGTTTGATTACTTATATATGAACGTAAATTTGCCTATGTCAGAAGTGATAATTCAGTAAAGGTGATTGAAAAAAAAAGTCTATACAATATGGAGTATAGTTACAGGGACTTTAGTTGGTCTGTGTAAGGCACTTGTTGGAGCCCCTTGATCTTCTGGGTCCCTATCAGTTTAGTGAACAGCATTTTCAGTGAACATACATTGAAATGCCATTCATCAAACTGTTCATACTGAGATTAAGGTACAGTGATGATCAGGAAATTTGCCCCTTCCCTACTGTAGGGTATCTTGGAGTTGGTATATATAATTAGTGGAGGGTATGGGTGGCTCAGCTCCCCATGTGAGGGGAATTCAATGAACATTTCCGATGAAATGCCATTCACTGAACTGATGGTTTGATGTAGTGATATAGACCAGATCTTTTTTGTTAGAAACTTCTGAGGACTCTCTTATTAGTGCAGGTGTTTAGTAAAAGTACATGCCAAATGGGGCCTTATACTCAATTGTGGGCCAGATAAGTGACGAGTATAGGGAGGTTATAACTTCTTTTGCTCTCGATGTGATGTCTTTACTAATCAAATGTGCCTTCCTTACCATAGTATACAAATGGTAGTCTAAGTCAAGGTCATACTCAACTTGTGATCCCAGGTCCCTTACCACTTCATGGGTACTTAGGGTATTGTTGCTGATAGTGTGAAGGGACATTGTTTGTGCTAAAGGAAATGATGATGCATTTCTTTGCATTTAGTTTTTGAATGTGACTAATACACCAGTCATTGGTCTGTGTGAGGCCTTCCTGGAGTATACTGACATAATTTGGGGATTCAATGATTGCAAACTTGTCAGCCACAACTCCTAATATGTGACAAAGAACTTTTAAAGAAAATGAAAAAAAAAAACATCAACTTCATTCTTATAATATCCTAAAAAGCCAAAACGTGCTTATAGAAATCATGTAAGGTTATCGGAGTATGGTGGTATTAGCTTCCCAGATGTAGAATCATATTCTATTGCTGAAAGTTTTGACTCTATTATACTCTGGATAGAATCAGCTTATACTAATCAATGGAAAACCACCCAGGAACAGATTGTGCTAAATTCTAATAAGTTTATTACAGATGATAACATAGAAATATGTAATAATTCTTTCATCTGGTTAACAAAAGTTACCTTAGAAAGAAATTCCTTTCAATCTGTAGACTCTACATTTATGAAATCAAGTCTTAAAACAGTTAAGAAATATGTTTTCAAAACTCCATTAATATCAAAATGGAAATTTTTGTGTCACCTCTAGATTTAAGGAAACATAGAACAATGTTAAAATGAATTTATTAAAAAAGAATTGATTCATATTATGATCTGATTGTTTTGAAAAAGAAAAAGCTAAGTCCCACAATAATTAATGACAATTTTTAAGTTGGATGACTCTGTTAGCCAGTTAATATTGTCCATCAGTAAGAAATTAAATGAATTTGTGGGTAATTTGAGTGAAGAGGAACAGAGCAATCTTCCCCCATTATATGAATATATGAATGCTGTTACTGAAGGTAGATTGCTATTACAAAGGAAGCTTGTACAAGTTATATAAGTTAATTATAAATAGTAATAACTAAGATGCAAAATTCTGAAACTTTTTAGATGGTGAACTGAGTGACTCAATAGATGACTTGGGACTTCAAGTTTATCCTGGAAAGTTTTATGTGGAAATATATACATAGAATGTCTGTTACTCCACATAAAATATGTAAATTTAGTAATGTGACTTCTTCAGATTGTTGGAGATGTAGTAAAGATGTAAAAGCTGATTGGACACACATGTTTATGGATTGTGAAACACTGAATGTATATAGGGAAGAAATAAGATTTTTTTTTAAGGGGCTATGGTCTGATAATTGTTCTTTAACTAGATCAGTAATACTAATGAATGTTCCACTTCCTGTATCTTTAAAACCCAAACAGCAAAAAATATTTTGGGCTCTCTTGGCTGTTGCTAGAAAAGGTATTGCAAAAAATTGAAAATTGAACTCAGTTCCTATGTTCAAAGAATTTTTAAATTTAACAGCAATGCTATGTAAACCTGAAAAAGAAGTGATCAGAATTAGATCTATAAATCATACTAAGACTTTTAGTTGTTGAGCTAAATGTCAAGACTCTTAATGTGTTAATTGTATAGGATTACCTTTGTGATTCAATATATGTCTATCATTGTATAACAATATGTAAAGTTGAAACTATTCCTCTCTGTGTATATACTGTAAATATGTTAAATTAATAAATATTTTCTTTAAAAAAAATAAAATCCATATTAATATATCTATCTTTATCTATATCTATGTATCTATATAAAACATAAGCAATGTCTGAATGGAAAGATGAAAAGTCAACAAGCAAATGACAGTAGTAGTGCTAAAATTGAATTCATCCTCAAGTCTTGGTGAGTACCTTCATGAGGTGGACCCTGTTTTCACAAAATCTCACCAAGGCAAGACTGATAAATAAACTGCATTTATATAGCATATATCATGGACAGAAGTAGGTTAAAAACTAAAAAAGATACCTGGGTGCACAAGACCCAGGATAAAAAAGTGCCCAATCCTGTTAGGTGCACTGGTACCAGGACTGGAAAAGATGACAGTGTAGAAACCTCAAAATACAGAAATTGCTACAATGGGGCCAGGCCAGGCCCAGGGGGAGGATGGCCCTTTCTGTTGTAGAAGGAAGTAGCAGTCCATAAAAATCACAAACACTGATAGGCCAAAGAAGAGCCATAAAGATGATTAAGTGGACTATTGAAGATAAGAAAGAAAGTATGTATTGTTACTATTAAGCAAAAAGCCCACAATTTCCAGGCATACTATATATAAAATGATTAAAAGAGAAATTAGAGGAAAGAAAAATACTTCTGAAAGGAAAACTGTCAGAAGCTTCAAATGAAAATTTGTGTTTATTAATACAACAGATTTGTGAAAAACAGTATATAGATCAAGAAACATTGATCTGTTTAGAAAAAGAAGCATCTGAGGAAGTAGGAAAATATAAACAACAAAATCAAGAGATTTTTGAAAAATATAAAAAGGAAATATGGACATGGAAAGAAAGAGAGATTTGATATGGTGCAATATTTATGCAAAGGAGAAAGCCAAATTAATCAATGTAAAGTAGGCAGCCCCAAAGATATTCAAAGAGAAATACAGGCAAAAGCATACGGATATGGAACATTTCACAATAAAAAAATAATTTCACAAAGATGTAATGTAGAAAAGAAGATTAGTAAAGTAGAAGTTAAAAAATAGAAGTTGAAGTTATGGAGTACCCGCAAAGTGAAGGATTTGGTATAGAAGTTCTAACACAGGTTACATCACAGCATGATGGAGTGAGTCCTCAAAGTAGGGTGAAACAGGACGATCAGGAAATATCTGAAGAAGAAATATGGACATGGGAATGAAAAAGGGATTTACTATGGTGTAATATTTATGCAAATGAGAAAGCAACGCTAACCAATACAAAACAAGCAGCATCAAAGATATTTGAAGAGAAATACAGGCAAAGGAATACAGATATAGAAAACATTATAATACAAACAAAATAAGAAGACAAAGAGGAAAAGTAGAAAAGGAGATTAGTAATGGAGAAGTTCAAGAAATAGAAACTGAGGTCATGGAGTACCTGTAAAGTGAAGGATTCAGTGTAGAAAATCTAATTCAGAAAGCACCACAACAGGATAGCAGGATAGAGTGATGGATATCCAAATTATTATCTAAATTGGACAGTGCAGTGGTGCAGAGGTAGCATTGTCACCTCACAGCATAAGGTTCTCTGGTTTGATTCTCAGCTGGGGTACCTTCTGTGTATGTCTGCATATGCTCCCTGCATTCATGTGGTTTCCTCTGGGTACTCCCCTTTCCTCCCACATTACAAAGTCTGGAGCATTTCTCTCCCAGCCTCAATTGAAAATTGGCTTTGTTCCAAGTCAGACTTTCCTGGCAAGGAAATGTTAACTAAAATAAATAAATAAAATAAATTAAGGGGGAAACTAGTGGAACAGGAAGCAATTGGTCAGGTGCCATATGAGGATAATTTGCACCCTTCCACACAAAACCAGTATAAATGTTCACTTGAAGCTAGAGAGCAAGTGAAGGAACAGAAAACTGTGGAAACTCTGATGCAGTTAATGCTGAGGAGTGATAGGCCAGTGAGTTCCCATATGACAGAACAACTGATGGCACAGGATGAAATTGAAGAGAATGTGCCACAGGAAGATGTTATAAAATCTTCTATAGAATGACCACAGGAATTGGAAAACAAGGGACTTTCCCTCAGTTTGGAAGAAAATGAGCTAAGAGAAGAAATGCTTGATGTAATAGACCTAGACAGATATATGAAGATCAATGAAAGAAATATACTGCAAAAGGTTAATAAAATCCAAAAAGTCAAAAGTCTGATAAAACAAGTGAACACAGAACCATGCGACATAACAGAAGTAAACACAATATATTACTGTGCAGCTAAATTAATAACTGATAAAGTTCTACTACTAGAACACAGGGTAATAAGGGAAAGGAAGGGGAGAAATCAAATACCATCATGGAAATATCGAATAGATAAAACTATAAAGCAATTAAAACAAGAAGTGTCACTGTTAGAAGACTACAGAAGAGGGAACATATCAACAAAAATACTAAGAAAGATAGATGTGATAAAAACAATGCACGATATTAGAACAGGCCAGGATCTATCATGCACTATCGCAAATAACAAACTAAAAATTTCAGCACAGGTGGAAAAACTTAGAAGACACAAAGATAAATATAAAGGAAAAGTACAAAATAAACAATTTATTGATGACCCAATAAAGTTTTATAGAGAACTGGGAAATAAGGTAAAAGGAATCAAAAGGATGCCAAAAAGAAGAACTAGATACATATTGGAGAACTATGTATGAAGATCCTGTGGAATATAACAAAGATGCTTAATGGATAGAAGAAGTTAAAGAAAGAATAAGAGGTTTAAAGGTACATGATATGGAATGGAATGAAGTAACAGCCAGAGAGATTGAAACAAAGTTAAGAAAAGCCTCTAACTGGAAACCCCTGGGTCTAGATGAAGTACCTAACATTTGGCTGAAAGTATTAACATATTTGCCTGAAAACTTAGCCATGAGTAAAAACTATTTATATGTGTACCCCAAATAGACACCAACCTGGCCAACAACAGGTAAAACAATGCTCCTCCTTAAGAGTGAACCTGCAAGCTACCCTAAAAATTATAAACCAGTAACTTGCCTCCCAAAGACGTATAAACAATACATGGGAATTGATGCCGACAGAGTTTAGTCATTTAGAAGAAAATTCAATTTTGGCAGTAGAACAAAAAGGCAATAAAAGAAAGTCATATGGAACAAAGGATCATTTTTTTGTTAAATAAAGTCATAGTGGAGAACTGTAAAAAGGGGAAGAATCAAAGTATGCGATGGATTGACTACAAAAAAGCATTTGATAGTATCCCATATTCATGGATAAAAGAGTGCTTACAAATGTATAAGATACACCATATACTGATTGACTACATGACAGTGACCATGAAACAGTGTCAGACCACTTTGTAATTAAGCCATGATAGAGGACAAAGTATTATCTCAAGGATAAACATTCAAAGGGGGATATTACAGGGTGACTCTTTATCACCACTGCTATTCTGCCTTACCCTTAACCCATTAAGATGTCTACTTAACAGCTTTGGCCATGGCTATAATTTGGCTCCTACAAAACAACAAAGTGTAAAGACTTCTCATCTTCCCTTTGTCGATGAATTAAAACTGTATAGCCCATCAGATGAGAAATGAAAGTACAACTGCAGGTTGTCAAAACTTTTTCAGATGATATAAGAATATCATTTGGTCTTGATAAATATGCAAAAGCAGCCTTTAAAGCAGGAAAACTGCAACACCACGAAAACATCAGTTTTGGGACATGGATTTGATATAAAAGAACTTGAGCAAAAAGAAGTGAATAAATATTTGGGAACTGATGAAGGATCAACAATAACACAAACAAATGAGAATAAAGCTTAATACAGAATACTTCAGAAGACTTATATTAATCCTGAAAACAGCACTGACATCTAAGAACAAATTCCAAGGTATAAACCAATTTGCTCTTCCTGTCCTAACTTACAGTTTTGGAATGAATGTTTGGCCCCAAAACATGTTGGATAGACTAGATAGGAAAACAAGAAGGATGCTTCATACTCACCAAATGATTTATAAAAATCAGTGCATACCAAGTTTATATATTTCCCATTCCAAAGGAGGGATGGGCTGCCTTGAAATTGATTATATGTATAGATCTGCAATTGTGGGACTCCACACATATCTGTTTGCCTCAGAAGACCCAAACATAGTGAAAGTTTTGAAACATGAGGAGAATAAATCTAAGATGACTCCTCTTCTTAAGCTAGCAGAAGCATGTTGGTGTCAAGCAGGAATGGTAATCAAACCAGAAGTAGATAAAAATCAGGCAGCAACTGAATGTGCCACAAAACAAAACAAAGAATATAAGGTGAAGGACAAGATGAGAAGGGAAGAAATGTGGAAAATACATAAATATATTTGCAAGTATAGAATACTTTTGGAAGGATCTCATGTTGATCAGGAACGAACACAGGAATGGTTGAGTAGAGGAAGTGGCAGCTGGTGACTTCAAATCAAAGGGGGCTGCAGGAGACAGCTGAATGGGTGAGGTCAATGGGAAGGGGTGCGGCCAACTAGAAAGGGGAGGAGCTATGCTCAAAACCACAAAAACTAACTTTAATTAAATACACTGGCCTGGGTGCCAAACCATCATTATGAGAGTCCAATCAAGACAAAATGAAATGTAGAAGAAAAAAATATTTCAATGCATTGGCTGCATGAAAGCTTACTTAATATCTAGATGGCAACAAAAAGGTTGTGAGGCATGAAAAAATAAATTACTTTTTAAATACATTACTGGAATGCCAGTCAAAATCAAGTATAAGAAAAACAAGCAGCACTCAACTCAAACCACTTCTCCTTGCACTGCAGTTTTAATTATAATTTATATTCAGCTTTATTAATGTACCAAATAACATGCTGAAAGTAACAATCTCTGTGATACCCCCACTTGTAAATATGTTTCTTATCTAAAAAAGACTTGCTGCCTGACAACTATCCACTTGTTTCATGGGGAAAACATGATCAAAGTAAAAAATGAAAAGCAAACAAGAAACAAGCTCAAGATACATTGCTTAAAGGATTACTGTACAGGTTATGGACCACACATGATAGATTGGCATTCTGTTTAATTTACGGGTAAAGCCTGCAGAGATGACTGGAAGTCTCCAACAATTGTAATGAGCTTCTTAAAATAATGTAATCCTGTCCTTTATTACAAATACTGTCATATGCATTTCAATACCCAAGGCTTGTACATTATCTGGTTATGTAAGTATTCTCTGCATGGCAACAACAGAAAGGCTTTCAATGTTGGCAATTCTTTAACAGTATGCTTATTAAAGCTAACTTGCATCTTACAATCTCAGACAAGCTTACCTGGTGGTTATTAAAGCATTGCTTCTTAAAAACAGAGCAACAGGCACTTTCTGAGTAATAATAAGCATAAATCAACAGTACAAAAATATGACAAAACCAGATCATTCTGCAAAATCAAGGACAGATGAAAAGCCACTGTAGTACTTGTGTCTACGTTGGATGAGGGGATACTCTGCACATTTACACTGCATAACTGCTCCTTGCCTTGCTTGGACACATCCAGAGTCACTACATAGGGGGAGTGGGGTGCAACAAGTATGTCACAATTTGAAATGTATCTGGCTGACTGTGATGGTCCTGACACATTTGTCATACCTCTCAACCTCAGAGCAAGAAATCTGGACAAAGCCATACATAGAAGGGGGGCAAAAGCCCAAAAATAATGACAATTTTTAAATATTGCTCTTATAAACTTAGAAAGATAATAGAATAGTAGGTCTTGCATTAGTATGAATTTCTGAAGGGTATGAAATCTGAAACTCAAATGTCTGTCATTATTTTCTAACTTCAGTCTTTAATGATTTGCCACTAATTTGCCAAAAAAAAAAAAAACACAATTTTATGAAAAATGGACCAAAAATGTGATGCAAAAATATAAAATAGCCACACAATACAGCTAGGAACCTGTCAAAGAAAGGACACTTTTTTAATATTAGTACTGCTAACTTGAGCGTCTGACAAAATAAAATAATCTACATGCATTTCTGAAATAAAAGTAATCTATAACTCTGATTATTACAGTTATTTCTTAATTGTAAACCCTCCACATTTTCTTCCAAAATTGCTATTTTGTGGAGGGATTATTAGGGGAAGAGCAACATTTTGAGCCAGAATTGGGGACACTTGAGAGGTTTGGCTATGACTAATTCGATAAAGCAATTTATTTGCATGTACCTCTCAACTTGTTAATGCAATAAATCTGGACAAGGTCAAATATATTGAGTCAACATATAAACAGTACTAAAAGTTGCTCTTGTATAAACTGAGACAGTTGATAGAATAACAGGTCTTACTTTAGCATGCATTTTTATGAAGGTTATGAAGTCTGAAACTCAGTGTCTGTCATCATTTAATGACTTAATTCCTAAATGATTTGCCAGAAAAACACAAATGTTATGATTAACAAACTAAAAATAAGAAGTAAAAATATTTTCATTCTGTGAAAATCTGGACATTTGGGAGGTATAGTTCAGCCGGGGTTGTCTTTGAGTTTGCCGCCCTTCCCCCTCACAAAATCATGGTTGAATGTAGCCCCCCCCTGCAGCCATTCCAATTAACCATTACTTGGCTATTTCACCCCATTTACCATAAACACTAATGTGCATACTGCTTTACTTCTGTGATGATTTGGACTTCATTTGAAAGTTTTATTTTGCATTTTACAGCACAAACACTAAGACATCTGTTAAACAAAGCCATGCAGTCTCACAATGAAAACAGACTTAGCATTAAAACTTCTCTGCCCTTGAAACTCACATTCATTGAAACAACACTGAAACTCACATTCAAAGAAAATACAATTTGCCAGTGGCAGATAAAGATTAACTTTGGGCTATTTTCAAATCATAGGCTCCTTGCACATGAAACATACATGTAGTATTTGATACACCTTCCTGATTGTACTAAATAATATCCCTTGTACAATACAGTACAGTTACAAACAAACTAAACTTTAAACTTAAACCACACAGAGGCAGCGAGTAAACTGGTAGCTACAAACAGACAAAATGATTTGTTGTGTTAGCGCTTGGGAGAGTTAATACCCTTCCTTCATCAGACAATTCAATACACAAATTAACCTTCCTTATATAGCTATAACATAATTACTAAGTGACATCATTATAATCAATTAAGAGATCAATTGAGCATGCAAAGCACTTCATGAAGCTGCAGCCTAGAGTTTTACTTTCACCAAGCTTTAAAACTAAATAAGCCCATAAAAATCTAGTCATACATATTTCAATACACATATTTTCAAAAATCAGCTAAATAAAAATGAATTAACAAATATGTAATTCATTAAATAAATAGATACTGCAAATGGTAGCAAACTAATAACATATTTTAAAAACCTTCTAAAATCCATTTAATATGCTAAAATGTTATAAGTACAATAAATACTAATTTCATCTATCATATCACAGATATAAAATTCCTAAATAACTAATCTTATTAACTTTATGAATATAAATATATATGAACTGTTTAAAAATTATTGTTAATTGTTATTTATGAATTAATAAGTACACTAAAATTGTAATGTTTATAAAACATGTTAAATATCTTATTCTTTATGTACTCTAACTTAACATGTTTTATACATTATGTGAATTTTAACTTATATAAATTTTTTTTAAAAAACAGAACATAAACAAAGTTATCTTTTCAATGCTAATTTTCTTAATTTATTTAGAAGGTTTTTAAACTATGTTATTAGTTTGTTACCATTTGCAGTATCTACTATTTATTTAATGAATTACATATTTGTTAATTCATTTTTATTTAGCTGATTTTTGTAAATATGTGTATTGAAATATGTATGACTAGATTTTTATGGGCTTATTTAGTTTTAAAGCTTGGTGAAAGTAAAACTCTAGGCCCCAGCTTCACCAAGTGCTTTGCATGCTCAATTGATCTCTTAATTGATTATAATGATGTCACTTAGTAATTATGTTATAGCTATATAAGGAAGGTTAATTTGTGTATTGAATTGTCTGATGAAGGAAGGGTATTAACCCCTCCGAAAGCGCTAACACAATAAATCATTTTGTCTGTTTGTAGCTACCAGTTTACTCGCTGTCTCTGTGTGAATACAGTACAGTTGTTAGAGGGCATTTAAAATTTATTGTTTTGAACATTTTTCCAGTAAACAATGAAACAAAACGCATGCACCAATAATGACAAAACTGCCCAATTCAGGACATTTTTCCAGTAAACAATGAAACAAAATGCATGCATCAATAATGACAAAACCGCCCAGTTCAGAACATTTCCATCATAAAAGTTTACTCAAACTTCTACAGTCCACCATTATCAGTAAATATGCCCAATCTCTGAAGTCATCTAAATAATTCCACATTAAAGAAATCTGTAACTAATGAAGAGGTTCCTGTTAGCAAACAACTTTATATTTCATTGTTTCATCTACAAAAATAGTGCCTGTTGACCTTGAGGAATAAATTGCCTATGTTGCATTGAAAAATGATAAGTTAGTAATATTGCAATAGGGAATGGATGACAAATTGAAAACAGGTTCATAGTTACTAGGTATCTTCGCCACAAAAGACTGCAGCATCCACCCCTTTTACAACACAGTACAGTATCAGCAATGCATCTATTTGCCACAGGAGTAGAACCCACAGCCTTTTGCATCAAAAGCAAGTACACTACCTGTTGTGCTATTAACAACGCAAGCTGGCCCAGCATAAGCAGCACTAAACTTTTGTTCCCCTGCAGCTCTCAGCTTCTTGTAAAATCTACTTGACACTCAGCTGTATCTCTGAACTTTGCAGCACAAAAAATCTGGAAAAGCCAAAGTTTATTTTGGGGGGGGGGGCAAAAGTCCAAAAACCAGGGACACATTTTAAACATTGCTTGTATAATGTTGAAAAGTTGCTAGAATAAAATGCTGTGCTACCACCATACATTTCATTGCCAAGTATTGAACCCAGGACCCTGTGCAAAACAGTCAGAGCAACATACCACTACACCAAATCATCTGCTTTAGGAAAGAAAGGAAGACTGAAACTTAAATGGCTACCATTAAGTGAATTCAGTTCTCACCATAGCTGTCAACCTCTTAGCACAAAACACCTGAACAAAGCCAATAAAGGGGGAATACAGACCCCAAACATATTCAGTGAATTCAGTTCTTACCATAGCTCTCAACATTAGCACAAATAACCTGGGTGAAGCCAATAATGGGGGAATACAGTTCCAAAAATAGGGACAAATTTCAAATACCAATCTTATAAACTTCAAAAATTGCTAGAATAAAAGGTTTTGTGTTACCATGCACTTTCTGAAGAATATGAAGTCTGAAATTCAAATGCTTGTTATTTTTATTTAACATTTGTTAACCAGGAAAGCTTGACTTGGAACAAAAACCAATTTTCAGCAGAGGTCCAGGGAGAAATACTCCAGACACATGTTTTTGTAAGACAGGAGGACAACAGAGCAAACCCACGGAGGACATGCAGACTCCACATAGAAGGCACTCCAGGCATGAGTCAAATCAGAGAAATTGTCGTTGTCAGGCAACGATGCTACCAGTACACCACTGCACCACTGACTGTGTCAAGAAACAAAAAATACAGAAACCATAGATTATATGAGGAACAGAACAAATATGAGGCAAAAATCTGAAAATTGTTTTGCAAATAGTAGTAGGTAGGGAATTCAGGCTCTTGCCACTTGGGCCTAAGGTATAGGGTTCAAGCCTTATTCTCTACCCACCGCCATGTAGCAACTGGGGCATTACACACACACACACACACACACACACACACACACACACACACACACACACACACACACATAAACACACACACACACACACACACACACACACACACACACACACACACACACACACACACCTCCCTACCTGTTAATCCATCTGTGGCAGACAGAAATCATGCATTGCCATTGAGCTCCTCCATATGCAATGTCACACACACCTTTTAATCCATCATCCATATAGAAATTCCCTTGCAGCAGCTAAAAGCCCGCAAGAGTGAGCTGTGCAATCCAGCAAGCAAGTCCTTCTGTGCTGTGATGCTCCTTCCTGCGAGAGCACCAGCCTGTGAACATTGTAGTCCAATCTCCTTCCTGTCTATGCAGTTGTAACTGCATAGACTTCTGGGAAATTTGCAAATTCAATGTTGTCTTCCTAATCCAGACTGCTGGTGTGAACATGCTCCAGACTGGTTCACCAGCAGTCTGTATAGCGGGAAATGCCACAAGTGCACATGCGCAATGGTCCAGGACTCATATAATTATATTTTGTTATTTTATTTTCATTTTTGTTTTATTTCTGTTTATTTTTCATTTTTACAGCTGGGGGGCTGCAGTCCTGCAGTCCAATAGCATGAGCCACCCCTTAGTAGAGGAGAATTCAAACCAAGAGATGAAAGGTTAGTATTGGTGGCCCAAGATAGTGGGCAGCATACACGTTGGTTTACAAGTCCATTGAACATGTGGGAGAAACAGACAAATGTAGGTTTTGTAAAACCGAATTGGAAACAGTTGCACACCTAGTTTCTGGTTGCGACATACTAATGACAGAAGGACTGTATACTGAAAGACATAATAATTTGGCAAGACTGTTGCACTGGAGATTGTGCAAACATTATGGCATTGAAGTGGCTGCAAAACACTGGAAACATGAGCCACAAAGCATCACAGAAAATAAAGAAGTCTATATCACATGGGATCATCCATTACCAACAGTCCAAAAGACAGATGCTAGAAAACCGGATATTGTGGTCCAAGAAAAGAAGACAAAAGTAGCATTGATCATTGAAATTGCCACACCCAGTGACTACAGTGTCTTGTGTACAGAGAGACACAAAGTCATAAAATAGCAGGATTTGCATCAGAAATTAGAGCAATGTAGAAGAAAGATACCCAGACAATTCCAATGGTAGTAGGAGCAATGGGTTTTATAAAAAAGAATCTACAATCATATTTAGATATGCTATCAATACATGTAACTACATATGAATTGCAGAAGGAGTCATTACTGGGCAAATTGCAGGTGCTGCAAAGAGCACTTTTGGCTGACGTCAAAGATTGAAACAATACTAATTTTATTAACTTTATTCACACTTTGACTTAGGAATGGGGTCCATTCGCATCATGGTATTAGAAACCCAAAAGATTTGGAGAAATAAAAAATAGACAGATTATATATAGAGAGAGAGAGAGAGTGAGAGAGAGAGATTGATTTAGTTATATGTAAAAATAAGCTTTGATTTAAAATGACCACATCATTCAATCCAGGAAGGTGAGTAGCATCTAATTTTGAAATTCTTTTTTCCATAACATCTGTATAATTAATGTCTCCACCTACTGGATTTGGAGATATAAATTATAACACTAGTAACTTAAATGCATGATTTTTCCATCACCATCAGACAGTACATGCTTTATGAATACTTTATTTCTAACATCCATTTCTATATTTTAGTATGTTGATATATGTTTTCTTTTAGTTGACAATTCGTTTTGCCATCATAAATTGCATTCCTCACACAATGCTAAATATGTTAAAATATTTTATTTATAATCCACATAATGTTTAGGGATCTAGTTTATTAAGAATTCTAATAAATCAGCAACTACAGTCTCTGCATTTCTGTGTGAAGAGCCTCTCTACATTATATGTATTATAATACAACTTGCTGTAGCATGTATGTTTTTCAGTGTTTTATAATTTTTGAAATGTACACCTATGTGTTTCCCTGAAAACTTTCTGAATATCTGCCCTTTATGCTAGAGTATTCCAATTTTCCTTAGTATGGCACACACAGTATAAGTATCTTTAGATAAATTAATAGGAAATCTAAAACCAGGGCTTGATTTCTTGTTTATATTTCCATACCCATTTTCAATTATGGACCAAACATGATACTCCCAGGGATTCATTAACAGTCATGTAGACTTCATGCTAAGCCTACGTGATTTAAGCATGTTAGTGCAATGAGGAACAGTGTTCATTGACTATGCCTGCTGCTCATCATGCATGCACATTTTACAGCACATTTTCAGGCCAGCAGAGGTATTGGCAGCCATGAAAAGGTGCAGGGAATCTGGAGTTCACAAATGTAAACAAAAGACCTACTAAGTGAGCATGCATGGACAGCTTATAGAAAGTAAGGGCAGGTTCAATTAAAGAATTAAAATGCAATGGAATTTAAATGGTGAAAATATACACAGAGTATAAAGGGATTTCTGCAGAAGTAAGGAAAAGAGGAGGGTAAATGGACAAGATGTACTCAGAGAATGCCCACAAACAACTTTTTATCATAAATACTTCTATATTGATATAATAATAATCAATCCTGTTTTGAAGTTTTGAGCCATGCACATAAATAAAAACAGACATACTAACAAAGGAAATGACAGACACAGAACAATAGTGTAACAAAGGGAGTAATCATGAATATAAATATTAATAAAATGCTGAGCTGAGGTAACAGTTATGAAGGACAGATACATTTGGAGAAATTTGCACAGATTGCAGTTACTGCATATGAAATGTATATACAGGAAATTTATTTGGGCTATCCAGCACTAATGCTGTATTCTCCATGTCATCATGTATCACCAAGAAACAATGAACCCTACAGCTCTTATGCCATGCACATCAGAAAGGAACATATCTTTGCCATTTATTGTCATTTGCAACCCTAGAAAGGGGGTATATTACCTTTAAACACATATTAGACAAGCTATGTTCATATAAATCCTAAACAGCAATATAATATCACTCAAAATATACGACTGATAAGTGACAAAAGACAGCACAGCACATTAATTCAAGGTATCTGTTCATATATGGAGTGCATCTACTACAAGATTACACTGGGCATGCTCACAAGGAATTACAGCACACAAGCACACACAAAAGTGTCCGTACACAGGCCCAGTCATACTTTCTGATGATCTTACAACATGCCAGACAGTAAAAAATGTTATCTAAGCCCTCCTGTCCTGTAAAACTCTACAGTGTGAAGAAAAAAAATCACAGTAATACATAAATTCTGGATGAAGACATGCAATACAAAGCATTATTATTATTTGGAAAATAAGCAATGCCTGTGAGCAATCAGTGACATACTTAACATCTGCATCTTGCCACATTTGGACAAATGCCAGGACAGATATCGGAAAGCTGCATATCAACCACTGGTACCACAAAAATAGGCATTCCATTTGTGCCATGAAGAACACACTTGAAGGGCTTACAGTACCTTCTTATTGTAATGGGTATGGATCCCTTACCTTTGAGCATAATGACTTAAAAATGTGGACCTCTGACTGTGCCATAACTACTTTCTTTGCTTAAGCCACTCCTGTATGATACAGTTAGCTAGCAGACAGATGTTACCAGATTCAAACCCCTGTCTGTCATACTACATACTCTACAAAGCTGTGTATTGACTGTGTCTGCCACAGGACAAAGCAATGGAGCATTTCTTAAAAAAAACTGAAATTAATTTGTGAAATAAGAAAGGACTTGTGATGATAATATGTACAATATTAATTTGCCAGACTTGTGACAAGGAGGTACCACTGATCATTTTCACACACCTATTAGCAGTCCAGTATCAATGTTTCTTGGCAAAGGAATTTTTTTTCTGTTGCTTTCAACACACACTGTCCCAGAAATGAAACACACTCTATTAGTCAGTACTCAGTGCAAATGCTATGGGAGCCTTTATACCATGACATTCACAGTATAACTGCTTCACTGACATGAAATTACAAAATGTGCTTATATTTGTTAGTCCAGTATAAAAATAGATAACAATAACTTAATGCAGTGTCATTTGTGTAACATCAGAACATTCATGTAATGATGCCCTTTCTTGGAATTGAACAGCAATCTATTTAAGTCTACTGACTAATGACTTGTATGAACCACATGCACCACAGTAGATTTCTTAACACAACTGTCAGTCTCTACTTATGTAAAATCATTACATGATATGATTGTGTTGCAAACAATTTGTATGAGATAAAAGGGCTGGGGGATGTTTCTGTCACTGTAATTGCACACATTCTAATTGTGATGGGTGTTATTTGTGCATAAAGGCATAAGGACACACAATGCTTACAGTCAGTCAGTTTTGGTTTTGAATACCTGACTATGTGTCAACATGCACTTTTACAGCCATACTGCTACAGCTGTGTCTAAGGAGTAATGGGTGGATATGAACTTACTATATAAAATCACCAGGTAGTGAACAATGCCTGAATCATATGCACCACACAAGATGATTTATCATTATGACAGTGCACATCTGAATGGATGACATTGCCATTGTTTAACAGGACAATGTTTTGGCTAAAAAGAAAGCAAAGTGGTTTAAAAGCAAAATGACTGTGCACAGCTACACATCCTCTATGCAATAGAATGTTTTCTACACAACAGAGAAGCACTCACTGCTGGATTTGAACCACATTCCTGTTTAGTTGCAGTCTAAACAGCACAGTATCAACAGCCAGCACCACAGATAAGTCACACTGCAACTCTGAGATAGTGCATTTTGGAAGCATGATGTAATTCTGTGTATCCAAAACTGGGTTTTGTATTGGGATATGAGAAATATATAGGGTAGCCCTCTGCCAGTGAAAAGTTTCCATAAGGGATGTTGTCACAGATACAGCTGTATATATCACTAGACAGAACCACACTATTTAAGCAATGCTGGATTTGAACCTCCTACCTATCAAGGTATAGAAACTAGAGAACATACTACTTACCACAAGCATTACAGGTGAAGTCTAACTTTTATAGTGAGAAAGAGCACTTATGAAAGGATGACCTCATCAGTGTGTTGCAGAGAAGATGTTTATAGTAAAAGTGGGATAAGGGGAGTCCACTCCTGGTATAAATGTTCCTCCTGAATAGAAGTAAATACAGCAATTCTATTGATGAAGTTAGACATACCTGAATCTTGAGCCATGTACACACATACAAATTCAGTATTGTTGGATTTGAACCCTCTACCTATCTAGGTTAAAGAACACAGTGTTAATCGCAAACACCAAAGGAGAAGTCTGACTTGGCATAATGAGAAAGTACACTTATGAAAGGATAATCTCATCACTGTGTGGCAGAATAGATGTTTGTAGTAAAAGTGGGAGAAGGGGATGGAGGAGTCCTTTCCCAGTTTAAATGCTTCTCCTGTGTGGAAGTAAATACAGCAAGTCTGTTCAGGACGATATACACATCTGACATTTAAATCCCACAGCCTACATCTCTAGTTACATAATCTAGAGAACACAGTATTAACTGCAAGTGCCATAGCAGAAGTCTACGTTTTAAGGGGAAAGAGAGAACTTTTGACAGGAAGATCTCAGCATTGTGTTACAGATAAGATGTTGGTTTTAAAAGTGGAATAAAGTGCAGAGGGAGCTGTTTCCAAAATTAAAGGTTTTCTCTTGCATGGAAGTGAATATAGCATGTGTTGTTGAAACTTTACTTATCTGTCACTAGAACAAATGTTCATGCATGCGCATGCACACACACACACACACACACACACACACACACACACACACACACACACACACACACACACACACACACACACACACACACTCACAGGCATACATGCATACAAGTTCACTACTGCCATATTTTGACCACCTACCTAACTAGTTACATAGTCTAGAGTACATTGATAAACATCATAAGAGAAGTCTGCCTTTTAAGGGAAGGGAGTGCACATTTGACAGGATGACCTCATCAGTGTGCTGCAGAGAAGATGGTGTTAAAAGCGGGATAACATGCAGAGGGAACTGTCTCCAAAGTTAAAGTTCTCTCGAGTGGAAGTGAACACACTACCTATATTGTTAAAGCTTTACTTACCTGACATTAGAACTACACTCACTCAAGTTCACCACTGTCAAATTTGAACCACCTACGTTACTATTTACACAGTCTAGAGAACACAGTGGGCATTACAAGCACCACAGGAGACGTATGAATTTAAAGATGTGAAAATGCACATTTTTAAGTATTAAAACTTCACTGTTTTGAAGATCAGCTACTGTGCATCACAAGTTTTGGGACAAATGCCTGTACCTAGATGGGCCAATGTAACAGCACTGTACTTGTTCCATGTAATTACATACTTCCCTGATAACATTGATATACTGTCATTAATGTACATTGCATTACAGTGAGTGACAGGTACCTATTTCACAGTATGGTGTTTGTTAATGACAATCATACGTGCAGATCAGTGGATTGTCAATCAGGCATTCGTGACAGTTCATACTGAGATGTTTGCATGCAAATAGTAACCATTTATTGTGTCACTGTCAGTTTTTTTGGCTCATGCTTGAACATGAAATGACAATATAAACAAGCACTTCCTAAACACAACAGTGAGTTTTGGACCAATAGTGATGGATTGTATGTGAAAAGGTTACACACCATTATAATAAAGTTACAAGTGTAACTACTGGAGTGCAGGCATACATTAACAGACTGAACTGAGTCAACATCACTGTGAAATTCAAATACATTGGTTTCCAAATTCAATTAACACATGTAGAAGTTGTACAACTTAATCACATAATTATTTGCTGTAATAATTTTTTTAACTTTCTCCCTAAAGCACACAACTGGCAAGCTCATATTCATCGCTCATGGCAAAATACGGGTGCATGTGTAATAATAATTTGAGGTTTTCATGCCAATCTTGTCACAATAAGCACACGTACAACAATGTCTGATTCTGATGGAAGACATAATAGACATGTGTTATGGTCATGCTTCTTGTGTCATGATTTACACATTAGTCATGACAGTTGCAGTCTTTCACTCCTTATATGTATGATACTGATGTATTGTGAAACACATGAGGGACCAAGCAAGTTATTGCTGGTGAAAACATTGCTTATGGAAATAGTATTGAATCAAGGAGGTTTATTTGATGACACAGAAGGGGCGGGAAGGGGGACAGTTGGAGATATGGATGCACAACCTACAGATATTCTGAGAGATTAGGTTATGGTTAATTTCTGCACATATTTCTGTTGTGTTGCATTTTGCATTTTCTGACCTATATAAATTTGCAAAATCAAATCTATGGCTTTTCCTAGTGGCTCCAATTGTCAATGATTCACAAAATATTCTCAAAGCTAGGGATGAGACAACAACAAACTTTGCCATGCAGAAATGTATGTGCCCTTTGAAACTCTGTGTACTTCAGATGTATTCCTGTGTACAATTAGGAGAGTGGAATATGATGAGGATATAAGGATACTGTTGTTTGGCAACATATCCAGCACACATGTACACACATAGTATTTATATGTGAAACAATCGGGCCAGATTCATGAATGCCTACACTAAGTGCTGCTGTTGCGTATGCATCACTGTTCACCATGCACATGATAGACCACTATTTAATATTCAATAAACAACTCTACACTTAGTGTAGAGCCTCAAAAAGAAGGATAAATAGCAGAATATGCTAATGAAAGTACAAGTAGCCAAATTACATGCTAATTATCCAAGCCAACACGGCAGAGCAATTCATGAACCAATAATAAGTGATTGTGTATACTCAGTACTTGATTTTACCTTGAAATCCAAAACTTTTTGGATTACAACCATGATTGCATGATGATAACAAATGGCAAACACATGTCCCTCTCTGATATGCATGATACAACAGCTGTAGGCTTCATTTCTTCTTCTTTACACATGATGAAGTGGAAAATGCAGCAGTACTGTTGGTCAGCATACATACCTTCTCTGTATATACACTTCTTATTCAATAACTGCAGTCAATCAGATTAACCCCTAATGTATTAACTGTCCTTGCTGTTATTTCAATTCAGCATGTTAACATTTACATAATATTTACTCCCTTTGTTACACTGCTGCTTTGTGTCCCTCTCATATCTTTTATTAGTGTATCCATTTTTTTTATGTGGCTAGGTCGAGAATTGTGAACATCCAAACCAAAGAGTAAAAAGGTCACACAGACAAACCAATTAGTAAAAACTACAAGAAAAACCCAGCCAAGTTTGAGTTTTCACTGCGTGATACCTCATATCTCCTGTAACAGAAGCACATGGGATACATATGCAAATGATCCCTTAAAGATATCCAGTGTTTCAGTTATATGGCTTCTGAATGTCCATAATTTGTACTTCTTTCTTTAACCTCAGGATTTAATAAAATCTGTGCAGGCATAGTGTAGAGCCTATATGGAATGTATCCATGTACATGGCTGTGGTTCCCCCTTGGCAGTGTGCCATGCATATTAATAATGGCACTCTGCTGAGGGAGAGGCGAGGAACATGGATATTGAATCAGTGTAATAGTAGTGGTGTAGCAGCTACCTGTGGCTACAGATGAGTGTGAGACTCTCTGTAATGCTCCCCGCCACTGTTGTAATGTTGTGAAATGTGTCAACTGTCTAATAATTCATTTTTATGATCTATGTCTTTTTTAATATTTTTATATTTTATTTTTTTTATTGCATGCTTGCACGGCAAGGTGGGGAGTGCAACAATGCCAAACTATGCTCCCATATGAACAGTTGACACCTGGCAGACATCTAAAAATATAAACTAGATATAATTAATTATAATTCAATTTTTCTTTTCTTTTTTTTTTTTAATTTACCTTTGTGCAGCGCAAAGTGCAGCAGAGCTGAACAGAGCTCATACATACATGACAAACACCTGCCAGACATCTACAAATCCAAATCGGATGTAATTAATTATTTATATATAGGTGTGTTTAAGCGTGTTTTCCCAGTGTGGTGCGGTGCTCAGCAATGCTAACAGGTGGCCTAGTAGTATAGGTGAAGGTATACTCGTTTTTATAACATCCAACTAGCTCCATGGGTAGAGTTTCAGTTTTATGTGTAGTAGGTCCTGGGTTCAAGTCCATAACAAGCAGAATATGTCTATAAATGAATGTACTATTTTTCTTGAATTTCATTACAGTATTCTGAATTTTGGCACTGCTGCACTCTGCTAAGCATTGCACATTCAAGCGAAGCAGTCCATAAACATGCTAACGGCTTTCAATGTTTGCGTAGTGCTAAGCCTCTCTAAAACCACTGTTCAGCAAGTTTTAACTCTGCTTGGCTTCATTTAGCTAGTTTGTGCATTGCTAAGTGATGTGGTGCTTTTTTGAATGTAGCTCAATGCTGTGTAAGGGTGGGAAAGCAGCCTATGTTAACCCCAATCGATAGCAATTCTGCAACAGTCATTGGAGTTCAACCAACTCTTGGTATGGCTAGCAGTGTTGGCAAAGGTGTGTGCTTTTGGGTGATATGGTGGGGCATTCAGGAGTCCAGAGTCAAGGTAGGGTTCCTTATTAAAAACTATGAAAGCTGGCTGATGCAGTTTCAATTCCAGGGCTCAGAGTGTAAGGCAGAGGCCCAGGACTGTTTGGCCAATGAACTCACCAGTGTTACTGGTATCCCCCGCACAGGTGAGCAGTGTCATCACCATTATGATGACCTGAAAAGGAGGAGGAGGGGAACCTTGGACACCTGGGTCCAGGAAGCCTGAGTTGGGAATGCTCCACAAGTATGTAAGTATGTATTCCTCTATCTAACCAAAATGCAAGCTGAACGTCTGCAAAACTGGTATGCATAATGCTGTGTTTCTCTCCCAACAGCAGCAGCTTGGAGGGCTCACAATGTCGAGTCCCATGCTAGGCACCTGGCCAGGTTGTGCTGTGAGTTAAGTACAGATTTAGTATGCCAACTGTAGTGCAATAAGCAAGAAAGGGTAAAGCATTTACTGCAATAAAGTATACACAAGAAAAACTGTACTGCAATAAATGGGCATGTAGAACTGTAGTATAAGTACTGTATTTCAAAAAGCATTAGCAACACCAGTAACAGTAAGCAAAATGTTATTCAGCAGGATTGTGCAGTCAAAGCCATTGCAGTAGAGCTGTATGCATTGATTGTCTATGGCAAGGTGGGTGCAGTCAAGTGTAACACTGTAATAGCTGTAGCAAGCAAATCTAATGGTCTGAAAACTATGTTACTCAACTCAAAGTAGTGTCCAAGGCTGTCTCCAGGCCAATATAAGTCACATAATGCTCTCTCTTCTTCAGACATTAGGTAATAAAGGTATATGGATAAAGTAGCCCAGTCTATGGGCTGATATTTTGTGTGTACTTCACAGATATTTCAAACCAATAACAATAAAATGTGTTCACTAGCATTGTTGATTCTAAACTACAGCTTTTTTCAGATATGTAGTATGGCTGTATCCCACGCATGTGTGTTCTGCTGTCACGGCAGTCTACTATAACACCATAATAGTACTAGAATTCCAGAGGAATGTCCTGTAACTTGCATTGCTCAATTCATAGTATAGCTCCAGGTGATCTCCAGGCAAGTATGAGTCAGTCAATAGCCAGCAGTGACTCAGTAGCTCAGTCTGTTAAATGTTTTCTATGCAGTACATTTTGCCACAAACAGTCCTGTGTTCAAATCCAGTGGTGTATAGCACTAAATTTTCAGTATAAGTCAAATAATGCTCACATTTTCTCTCTCACCAGGCAAACAACAAATATATGCGTGAGGTGGCCCATATTATGAGCAGATCATGTGTTTAGATTTCACGGACTATTAACATCAATACCAAGAATGTTTTCATTAACATTGCTGAGTCATAAATAAAGCTGTGTAATCCCAGTATGGCTGTATCCCTTGCATATCTGTACTAAGTTGCTGCCGTCAATTATTACATTATTTGTAGATGTCCCCTGCAGTCACAGCTTTTGGGATCTATTCCCATGCCTGCCAACCTATGCATGAGACCTTGGGACCCAGGTTGACAGTAGTCTCTCCTTTGATAGTCACATCACCACAGTAGTCAGGAAGTCCTTCTACATGGCACACCTCATCATAAAAGGGTTCTCATCCAGGAAAAAAGAGGTCATTGCACCCCTCTACTCGACACTCATTAGACCCATTATAGAGTACAATGCCCCTTTTGGAATGTACCTCACAAGACATCTGCAGCAGCTGGAAAGGCCACAAAAGTACCTCACAAAGAGGATTACTGGCCTCAAACAAATGCCCTACACTGACCACCTCAAAAAACTCCAGCTTTACTCCGTAGCATATTACCTTCTCCGAGGTGATCTCTGCCTAACATATAAAGCTATGTCAAACCCAGAGCTGTTGGACATGCTACACCTAAACAAATCCCAATCCCTCTGAGCTACAAACTCTAGGGACCTAAACCTTGTCACCACAATAAACAGGACATGCTGGAGGGATAGATTCCTGTCCCAGAGACTTCCCATACTCTGGAACAAGCTACCCATCTATGTCAAGCAAAGTTCTTCATTAGCACTCTTCAAAAAAAATCTTGATGAGTGGATGGGAAATAGGGAATACACCCTGGGGATCACTTCTGTGTCTCTGCTCGACAATGGCACAGGAAAATAACTTGCTTGGGTGGCATAAGCCAGGGAACCTTGTTGGCTAGGCTTACGTAGGCCCTTGGGCCGATAGCCTAGTACCTACCTATGAAGCTATGAACCTATGATGACTGTCTACTTTAACTTACTGTACACAAACATGCCTCAAAAGTGTCTCCATTTCTCATTCTGTCACATAAGTAGCAGATAAATTATTATCTGGAATGCAATGTATTACCAAATCCATTTACAAAACATAAGGGTAGTTATGTAAGTCCACATTATGTGAAACTGTTCTGTGTACTGGTGTACCTGCATTTGTTACTGTTTGGCCCATACTGACCCATGCTGACAGCATGAGAGGTATGTATGTGCTACATCAATTTGGGAGAACTGTAGTCACTGTACTCAAACCTGACACTACACAGCTGTAGACTATATATTTCAGTGTATTGAGGGATATAATCTGCAATGTCAGTAATGGAATTTTTCTCTCTCTCCCCACTCCTTATCTTCATTTATTTATTAATTTTATTTATTATTATGATGTAATATTAACATATTTTGTTACACTACCTATATTTTGGAAAATGTGCTTCATTACTGATATGTTTTATTATGATTTAATAATAACACATTTTGTTAAACTAACTATATATTGGAAAATGTGGTTGCTTATTATTATGTTTTATTATAATGCAATATTAACATATTTGTTAAACTAACTGTTTTGTTGGCCCTATGGTTTACTTGTTACTGGCATGCTGTTACCATACTAACTGTTACGTTAGTTAATGCTGTGTTGCACATGTTATACATTAATATATATTTGGATGAATAAATATGATGTTCAGTTCTGTTAATACTAACATTGGTTTGGTTATTACTAACCATAACATACTGCTATATCTCATTTCCCAGAGCATGTCAAAGTAGGCCAGTTCCGGCTGATCCCCCTACCTTGCCTCAACTGGATGTTGCACTGGGTCCCAGCACATCTGGGACCCAGATCAGTGGTTCCCCCTCTGCTGCCTTTGCACTACCTGTGGCATCAGGTAGTAGTGCCCCAAGGGATGGGACCTGGCCCCCCCTCTGGGAGCAGTGGCAGAGGGGGTGTTGTCATCCATGTGAAGCTGCCACTCTTGGTGTGCAGGATAGTCCACAGTGGCAATGATTGACACCTGTGATGGATTGAGGGCATGCTGGCTACCCATTTGGGGCAGCCTCGCCCTGATGCCCAGCCTCCAGCACAGCCACTCTTGGAGCAGTGATAGAGCAGAGTCAACAGTCCCATGGCTGGGGACATGAGTCATACTGCTGCTGTTTGGAGGCACGTAGGACTCGGATTCCATAACACTCTCCCTATTCAAGGTGTTCATCCACTCATGTGTCACACACTGCCCCTGTCTGCTGTCCTGCCTGTCTTGTCTGTTTTTAAATGCATTCTTACCTAACCATCTTACATTCCCCACATGTACCTATGTCCCTTATGTAACATTCCACTCTCACCTTAAAAAAAAAATGGACACCTGTCCCAAAAAAAAAAAAAAACAAATATCATCCCATACATAGCTCTCCATTTTGCACACATGTCCACTGGACACACGTAATTCAATTCAATTAGCTTGACAAAGCAGTTATGTTGTCCTCACCCTTCTCTCTAGGGTTTGAGAATCCAAATTCATCTACAAATACAGTCAAAGTGCACAGTTGTTGCTGTACAAGAAATGGATAGCTATGTTTTTTTCCTATACCATTCTTGCACATCCCACCCTGCATTTCACTATGTTTTCCTCTCTGCTTGCCCCCATTTCACCACTTTCCTATCTTCCCTTTTTTCTTTTCTTTATATTTTTTAGCCCGGAGCTGTGCTAAGCTCAGCTAAATAAAGCTATAATGACTATATATATATTCCGAACATTGTATGACACATGTACAAAATAAACACCTCTGCCATGTTTTGGACATGAGCCCATCACACCTGCAGCACACTGCATTAAACTGCCATGCCATGCAACTCTTACTTAAAACAGGTGGTTTATAGAAAACATAGTAATTGTCAATTACAGTCATTAAGCATGTTTCAGCAGATCTGCGTACCATGCTGTGTCTCACTGCACCACAAAAACTGGAATAAAAAGTTATGGAAAAAATGGGTTGTGTACCTTGGACTCTGGTGCAATAGTACACCGCTAGACACACAAACACATGATAATGGATGTAACTGAGGCCTGTGATAGCAGGTAAATATGTCCTTTTATCAGCACCATGTAGAAAGCCAGCTGCTAAGGCATTCATGGCAAAATATGTGTTCAACTGGAACTCTGGTGCAGAAATACATCCATATAAAGCCATGCACATACTGATGGATGTAGTAAATGTATGTCACAGCCTGTATGTGTGCAAATATATCTTGCAAATACACCTACTGCAGCAGTGACTCAGTAGCTCAGTCTGTTAGATACTTTCCATACAATACATGTTGCCACAGACAGTCCTGTGTTCAAAGCCAGTGTTGTGTTGCATTTCAATTACATTATTGATAATACAGCAATTAATGAATGTCTCATGCATTCATTATCCACACAAAGCATTGCAAAGTAAATAACTGCTTTTCACTGCTGAAAGTCACAGGCCTGCAGGTAGAGATACACATCCGATATCCATATAGCATTGTTGCCTAGTATTCTGTTATTGACACAGTTGCCTTACATATGTACCTTAAACACATTCTGTAATTGGAGTGTCAGGGGTACTCTCACCATGGCTTTGCCTCTACAACAAGACTGACACAGCTGACACAGATACAACTACAGCTTGTTTTCCTCCAAAGTATTCACACTCACTGCCTATGTCTATTACCTGCAGTGGCAGCTGCAGGCTGTGGTACACACAGCTCTGTGTAAAGGTTTCTGCTACAGACCTGTCTTTTTGGATGATGTAGTCTCCCCACCCCAGTAATGACCATCTCAACAGCTAAAAAAGGAGCCCTGGTCTACAAGATGGATTACATATTGCACAATGGTTGCATGTCATTGGCTAATGATACTGCAACTCAGTTGTTTTGGTTGCAATTAGCATATCAGAATCACAGATTGGTTTAGAGACAATTACCTGCTAATTAGCAGCATGTTAAAATGCAAGCAGCTGGCTGTGGGTAAACATTCTGTATGAGATTTCTATCACACAGAGCACACCTTTGTGAAACAGTAGTAGTAGCACATTTCAACAGAGAAGTACTGTATTCCATCAAGTATGTAGCTGTTTTTTTTCTGTATAACAGGATGTAGATGGGAGGATAGAGGTATGGGGAATAGGGAGTACAGCAGTAAGCCTGTCTTAGACCTGTGGTTATTACATGTCATTGACACCCTGCTGTCTTACACATATAGGGGACGTACAATATATCATGGTTGCATTTCCTTTTATCATTGTGGCACACTAGTGTTGTCGGACATCCCAATATAGTGGTCATAATAGCACACTGCTATTTGTCTGGCACTGGTCTTATGACATATTATTAGCTGGTGGCCTTAGTGGACATGCTGCAGTGGACCAGACTGTTGATTGTATGATCATACAGCCGAATCTCTCATGGCACATAGGGAACTACATCAGTAATGATACTATCTTGGTTGTACCCACACACATAGTATGTTGTCACACTGTGGGGTATGACATGTGAGAGCAAGCAGTGGATAGTGGTGGTCACTGTGTTCTTGATGTGTCTGTACATAGTGGACATTCATGTATTTGATCCTGTAATGTGTTTCCCTTTTGGTGTGTTTCAGGACTAATGTCTCACAGAAGGCATGCCCCCTTCTCAGATGCAGAGAATGAAGTTATAATTCAAGGAGTATAGCAGAATAGTCACATCCTCCTATCCAGGGGGGAGGCATAACAGGGAAAAGTAGGCTGCACTGTGGGGAGATTTTGTCTGGTGATGTTAATGAGACTGGCAACCAGAACAGGACATATGAGCAAGTTCGACACCACACTACAGACATGGTGGATGCTGCATGACAAAGAGCAGCTGATGTAGCCAGGGATCATGCCATCACTGGTAGAGGGCCTCCAATAGAACAACCACTCACAGCCAGTGAGGAATTCTCGGCAAACCTAGGGACACACGACAGCTTCCAGGTATCCATCACACCATACATCTTAAAGTTGGGTACCACAGTGTCCACAGCAGAGGAGTGTGCAGGTAAGCTTACTGTGATCACCACTGTAATACTGTTGCAGTTATTCTATCAGGCTGTACATACCTTTATGCGAGTGTCAGGTCCATGTGCTGTGGTAGTGGGTTTAGCTCAGTTGTACACTCATACTCAGAATGCCAGAAGTACATCAAGTAACACAGTAGCTACTGTACATATGAGATATATGCAGGTATTACCTCGTTGTGCTGCAACATGCGGTGATACTGAAATTACCTCATCTTCATCTTTTTACAGGTCCATCAGGAGTTGTCCAAAGCCATGCTCCTGCTTTTGATAAGCTTGATACTGTATTGTTATGGAATATACATATGCTATTAAGGGTAAGGGCAAGGATGATTCCCTATGTACAGGTAATGTTGTGTATAACCAGAGTTGAATGTTTGCTTGTTTCAGTCTAGAACAGTTACCTAAGTTTCCTAGAGTGGGTAATCACAGGAGTGTAGTTGAATGAGCAGAAAAACTTTTGCAGTTATAATTCAGAGCAAATAAGCTTCCTGGTGATCATGAGGCAATTAATCTGACATAACCTGTACATACCGAAAGGTCGATAGTACATACCCTAGGCAATGAAACTTGTATTTCTATATGTGTTAAGATAGATGTACTGAGTTTTATTTCCTGTGTTATTAGGAATAGTCTCATATTTCATACCTAAAAGGTACATTGTACTGGCCAAGTGTCATGTGATTTACCTGATGTGTTTGTTATAAAGGCCATAAATCGAACGTGTATGTTATTGTGAGGAAGTCAGTTGTGCATGAAAGCGGAGATGCAAGGATATCAGAGTGGTAATGTAATTGTGGATCCTCATTATTATGACTCTTTGTGGAGTTTCCGTACATAATTGTGCAGGAAGTAATGTACTACTTTTATCTTGATTTCCACAGGTGACCGAGGGGATTGGTATCTCTCCCCCACACCACCTGATGTCAGTGTCTCTTTGGACTTTGATGATGATGATGGCCACAGTGAGGCACAGGTGGGTTGTTAAGGGCTGAATCTGTTCATAGGTTCATAGGTGTGTACTAGGCTAATGGCCCTGGAGTCTATATAAGCCTAGCCCAGGAAGATTCCCTGGCATCATGCCACCCAAAGTTAGTTCCCAGTGCCCTTGTCAAGCAAGGTCACTGAAGTGATCCCCGGGGTGAACTTCCTATTGCCCACCCACTAGTCAAGATTTCACTTAAAGGGGGCCAGTGAAGTGCTCTGCTTGACGTAAATGGGAAGTTTGTTCCAGAGTATGGGAAGTCTCTAGGTTAGGAATCTGTCCCTCCAGCATGTCCTGTTTATTGTGGTAATGAGGTTTAGGTCCCTGAAGCATGTGGCATGGAGGGACTAGGATTTCTTTAGTTGTTGCATATCTAGCAGCTCTGAGTCAGGCATGGCTTTGTAGGTCAAGCAAATATCAGCTCTAAGTAGGTGATAAGAGACAGAATATAGCTGGAGTTTTTTGAGTCTGTCCATATAGGGCATGTGTCTAAGGCCTAAGATCCTCTTAGTGAGGTATTTGTCTGGCCTTTCCAGTTCTTGTAGGTGTATAGTGAGGTACATACCAAATGAGACATTGTATTCTATAATAGGTCTAATGAGGGATGAGTAGAGAGGAATTATGACCTCTTTCTTCCTGGATGAAAAACGTTTTGTAATGAGATGTGCCACATAGAAGGTCTTTCTGACTACAGTGGCAATGTGGTTATCAAAGGAGAGGTTGCTGTCAACCTGTGTCCTCAGGTCTTTTATCACACCTTTGGTGTTTAGTGGACTGCTGCCTATGTGGTAGTTCATGGGCACTGAATTTTTCCCAAAGGGAATGACAGTGCACTTTTTGGCATTGAGCTTTAGGCCATGGTTCTGGCACCAGTCATTGGTGTCATTGAGGCCTTTTTGTAGAATGTGTACATCAGTTGGAGAATCAGTGATGCCTCCCAGTTTGCAAACATCTGTGAAATTGGTCAGTCAGAGTCCCTTTGTGTTGGCTAGAACTTCAGAGAAGTAGATGCCAAACAGGAGAGGACCTAGGACTGACCCTGTGAGACACCACTTATAACTGGTTGGTAGTCAGATTTGGAGTCTGCTATTTTCACAGTGTGGGTTCTATCAGTGAGCCAGTTGGTAACCCATCTTATGACATAGGGGTTTATGCCTAGTTTATTGAGTCTATCTATGATTCCTGAGTGAGGCATAGTGTCGAAGGCCTTGGCAAGATCTAGGTAGGCTGTGTGAACTACCTTGCCCTAACCCACAGCTCTGGTGAAAGACTCAAAGAAGCCTACCAGGTTGAGCAAGCATGATCTACCTTTTACAAACCCAGACTGTGTGGGGTCCAGAGTTTGGAGATTCTATATGTCCTTATTTATAAGGTCCATGATGATGCGCTCCATAGACTTACATATCAGGCTTGTCAAGCCAATGGGGCAGTAGTTCCCAGGGTCTGTAATCGATCGCTCCCCCTTTGTGGAGTGGGATGACCATAGCAGTGCACCATTTGGTAGGAATAAAGCCTAAAATAAGACTGTAATTGAACAAACTACTCAGGTGTGGTGCCAGTTCACTTTGTAATTCATTAGAACACATCCAGGGATATTATCAGGTCCCATGGAAGCTGTATTCTTGGCTTTGGACAATACAGTTTTTACCTGTGTAGCCATGATAATAGGGACTTAGCATTCCTCAGGTATTGTGATAGGCCCTTTAGGGGGTGAAGAGGGTAAAGTTTGCACTGAATCTGTTGGCCAATATGTTGGCAATATCAGCTGGTTCTGTATATGTATTGCCATTGTGCTGTAATTCAGAGCAGATCTGAGTATTGCCATGTAGATTCTTGACATAACTATAGAATTCCTTGCGGTTGTCTTTAGAATCTGCAGCAAATTTGTTTTCATAGCTAGCTTTAGAGGATTTGATGATGGATCTCAGTTTTTTGCTGAGGCCGACAAGGGAGTTTTCCAGTCTTGGGACTTCACCCTTTTCTGCAGCAGTTTTTTCCTTCTGTTGTAGAACTTGTTTATGGTGTGGTGCCACCAGATTGGCTTCCTTTTTTTGGAGGAGAGAGTCTTGGTTCTGTTTAGTATGGTCCGTTCCATGCATTTGTGTATGTGCGCATACAGTGCATTGGTGTATGATTCAGTCATGCACCTCTCTCCCAGAGGTTGACTTCCCTCTTCTTCCCCCTTTGTCACTGGACACAGTCAGTATTCCCACACAGACCCAGTCCCCACAGGCCTCATATGGGACAGTCAGAGGGTGGAGACATTGAACAGGCCAATGTAGCAACTATGGCATCAGTGAGTATAGATGTTGGCCATAGCCAGAGAACCAGTGAAATCCTACACAGGCAGATAGACAGGGGTGCTCACAGCAGGACTGCTGTCCATCCACCACCTGTTGCAGGTGTCACATCACAGACCATGTAATGCATGGTTCATGCCATCATGGAGGCACAGGCATGTTCTGAATGGAACATCAGATGTATGCTTAGGGTTATGGATGCAGCACAGTCTGACATCCATGACTGCCTCCACCACATTGTGGACACCATGGATCGGTTCACTGATGCAGTGGATAGATGGTGGGCTAAGACAGCATCTGTCTTGGACCACATATTGTCTGTGCTGGAACATGTGGTTGGAGTTGGGTATTGGACCCATGGAAGTAGGTCAGCAGCACCATCTGCTGAAAGCTCACATAGCCATGCACAGTTACATTCCAGTAATGGCAATACATCCAGTGCTACAGAGGGGAGTATGCCATCCACAACATGAAGTACAAAGTACTGGAACAGATGAAAGAAGGCACACTCGAGACCACAAATAAAGTTAAGCGCTTTTCGTTTATGTCAAATCATAAACTTCTTCAGACAATACATTAGAACTAGACCCTCATTTAAATACATAATAAAAAAAAAAAAGAAGTCAACCAATCAACACATGAAAAAGCATTAATTAGATTAGTGACAATTACAAAACAGTATGAATATGAAGCACTTTAAATGTATTTGCACTCTTACATCTATTATATATATATTTTTTAAATAATTTAAATTTGAATGTTTTGTTTAGCATTGAATATTGTTAAGCAAATCTAAGATGAAATTTTCTTGTAAGTTTATAATGAATTTTAACAAGGGGGTGGTGCTTGTTTTGTAATTGTCACTAATCTAATTAATGCTTTTTCATGTGTTGATTGGTTGACTTCTTTTTTTTTTTTTTTTTTTTTTTTTTTTTTTTTTTTTTATTATGTATTTAAATGAGGGTCTAGTTCTAATGTATTGTTTGAAGAAGTTTATGATTTGACATAAACGAAAAGCGCTTAACTTTATTTGTGGTCTCGAGTGTGCCTTCTTTCATCTGTTCCAGTACTTTGTGGTTTTTGGAGTTTGTTATACTGTCTGTGATCCACAACATGAAGTGGCAGGTCATGGGCATGTGGTCCTGGGGGGTCTCATGGGGGACACGGACCCAGTAGACAGCATTCACCATCAGGTACTATCACTGTGTCTGACTTTGGGCATGTTGGTGACAGTGCAACTCCTGACAGAGACAGTTCCCATGGCCAGGGCTGGAGACAGAGAACTGTCAACTCTAACATGTACAGTCCACAGCTGTCCAACATACTCACATGTAGAGCTAGCACTAAGCTTGACTGTGTACATGCACACACTCACACACCACTGTCACATGCAGGTCATCTACAGACAAGGCACCTCTCCATGCCTCATCTAACCCGCTCCCCTTCCAGACTCATAGACATGCTGTTAACCATTTGGGCTAGCCTAGGCCTACAGCACTCCCACACATGACACTGCGCAAGTGATGATAACTGTGCCACATCCCTGTCATCCTTCCCATTGATACAGGGGAATGACGCTACGTATCTGATGCACAGGGTGACTATATTACTTGATATTTACTTGTGTGATGAGTATTGTTTTGCATGCCACGTGTAGTGATCACCAACATATACTGTATGTTGGCATGGGTCATGAGAAAGCAATATACTTTTGTGGACCTTATGTTGTATGATGTACTGGTGGTACTGTTACACATTGACCGTTATTTCACAGACGTGTATGTTTCTGTTGCAGGAATCTGAGGGGATAACCTATGGACACACGGTGACAGTAAAACAGCACAGCATGACATGGCTGCACAGCTAAAATGTGACTTCAGCAAGGTACAGCAGTATAAGTGCATTTCTCCATAGATTCTGTATGACAGTCTACCAAGGACAATGGCAGCTGTCAGCGCACTCATGCATTCATAATTTGTGATAAGGTCTGCTACAGGGTAAGGTGTGTCTTTGCTGGTGTGCATATGCTGCCTATCTGTAGGGAGCATAGTGAATGGATGACTCACTATATGGACATTGACCTACTATGTGACGTTAGTACTACATGCTTGTTTGAGGCATTTGTCTAGCAGACATAAACACACCCTTAAAAATGACCCTGCCTAATGGTACACAGAAGACCTCAGTGCACCCCAACACATGCTGTCTGTTTGATTGTCTGGGCAGCCATCATGTCAACACACAGCAACTGTCTGAGTCCATCTTGGACTGGGACAATATGTGCTGGTCTTGTACCAAGGGATATACAGATGGTTCTGATTGTGAGGGCTGTCTGACCATTAAACTAGTTAAGTTCATATGTGCTATGGCCCCATAACATGATGTATACTGCTGTAACAGCCTCACACACAAACATGCCACATTCAGGTAAGCACCACTCCCACTCACTGCATACAGGACATCCCAAGGCACACTCATACTGCAAGTTGGTTATAAGTAAATTATAACACTTACCTATGTACTGGTACATACTACTGATCACAGTACCCAATGTACACAGCACAACTCATGTCTATTGTATTACCAGTTTAGAACATATAGTGCTTGCTGATATAAGCAAGCCTTGTTGTGGTCAGTCATTTAGGGGGCCACATCACTCATCACAAATAAAATGATGCAAAACCCTACCTATGTTGACTTTACATAGCTTATCATATGTATGCCATATAGATATACACACACATCATGTTAGGAGAGAGGGATTAGAACCACTACCTATCTGGGTTTATATACTATAGATTACACTACTTACTGCATGCACCATGTCTTAAGTCTTGCTACTGCACTGTCAGCTGGTAGTGTTAAGGTAGCTGACATCATCAGCCCTTGTAGAATAGAGCAGTGTAGAAGCCAGCAGCAAGTTATGGTCCAAAAGGTGCATAACCATTGCAGGTAGATAGCCTATGAGGGCATGTCCATTGTTTTGCAGGGGTATACACACACACACACACACACACACACACACACACACACACACACACACACACACACACACACACACACACACACATGTGCACCCAGTAACATGGAGTGACATTAGAATCCATGTCTATCTAGTATTACACACTACAGATTACAGTATTGATCACACACTCCACACCTTAACACCTACTACTACAATCTCAGCTGGTAGTGTTAAGGTGGCTGATATCATCAGGCTTTGTAGAATAGGGCAGCATAGAAGCCAGCAGCAAGTTATTGGCCAAAAAGTGCATAACCATTGCAGATGGATAGCTCATGAAGGCATGTCCATTGTTTTGTAGGTGTATACACACACACACACACACACACACACACACACACACGCACACACACGCACACACGCACACACACGCACACACACACACACACACACACACACACACACACACACACACACACACACACACACACACACACACACACACACATGGACCAAAGGGTCTGGGGGAGAGTATTTATCACTAATGCCATGGCATAACTCTTGCTGCTACATTGTCAGCTAGTAGTCTTAAGGTGGCTGACATCATCAGGCCTTATGGAATAGGGCAGTGTAGAAGCCAGCAGCATATTATAGGCCCAAAAGGTGCATAACCATCGCAGGTAGATAGCCCATGAGGACATGTGTGTTGTTTTTCAGGGGTGTACATACACACACAAAGTAGGCTGCAGTAGAACTCCTACCTATCTAGGCTTTTACACTACAGACCAAAGTACTGGTAGCACATGTCACAGGTTATGTCTGTTGTACATGTAATTGCTGGCACAGCACTTGTGTATTACACAAACTAGGTTTGTGTTGAAGAGCACCTGTGTCCTGCAGAGTGATATAGGTTTGTACTGTTATTCACATCTAGTATCCTAGCAGTGAGATAACTGATGTTATCCTAGCTATGTGTGTATAGTTTTCAGTATGGCCATATGTGGCTGCTTGCAGTTAAATAGGTGACACTGTGGGCATGGACACTGTGCCTTGTCTATATGTGCGTTGACA
>NC_056743.1:1640018409-1640035387 GCF_019279795.1 Protopterus annectens | reverse complement strand
TTGCACATGTTCCTCTTTGCAGGAGCCCCATCCTGGACATTTGTGTCATGCGTCAACACTTGGCACATGCATATGTCCTGTGATATTCCCACAGTCGTGTATGCCTTCCTGCATTACTACTGTGTGTTACTGGCAGTTTGTATCTGGTACGCATGGCTATTATGTTGGATAGCTTAGCCTATTCCCATGATATGACATACCCATTCATCCAGGCATATACATGTTATTCAATCCTTTGCATTGGCATTGGGTGTTTGGCCATCGTACCACTATTCTCGTGTGATGTTCCACCTTCACCTTCTGTGCATGTGGCACCTGTTGGGGTGTCCTGCTGTGGGCAGATGTTCCGCCCTATGTGTTGTGTTTGACATGTCTGCATAGCTAATCATCAACGGTGGCTGAACATACTGCTTTGTCCAGATGTGTAACATAGTTATGGACACTGTGGCGTGTGAACACCTATGGGGTTTCGACAGGTCCATACCACATGCGGGATGTACACATTCTGCCGACACATTCACATGCAGCCATTTGGATATCAGTACCTGAGGTGGGATGTTGACATGTGGGGTACATATTTGCCTGCGTGGCACTGCCTAGGACAATACTTCATACTACATTTGAGGTATACCCACTGTGTGTAGGTGTGCAGCTGCGCAAGGCTGCTAGCTGGGTTGGGTGCACAAGTACATGGGTGCGGGTTACGTGCTATGGCGGGCTGTTGTGTATTACATTTGCATGCATGGGGTCTGCTTCTGGATATTACAGCGGCATACGCCGTCCTATGTGTATGTGACGGGCACATTGCTGGGTGTAGTACATGTTGCTATGCACATGTTTGTCTGTGTTTAGTGTATCTGGTTTCCTTCTGGTTGTTATATAGACACGGCTGCCCGGCTGTGTACTCTCACTACTGCTGGTGACCATGCCCATGGGGCTACTTGTGTGTAGGTGCGGCGCGCTGACATGCTGCGGTACACCTTCACTGGGTATGCCCACTGACAGTGCATTGCGTGACGGACACGGTATTATGCGTATCCATTGTTCCTTGGACGGGTACAATTTGGACTTCATGGGTTAATGTTTGGTTCTCTGTTTTGTGTAAACGGGTACTATGTTGCATACTCTGCGTACGTTTCATTATCCACAGACACTGGCTGGTGCGGTTACTATTGCAGGCGGCCTGTGTCAGCACTTTAGGTTGCTCCTCGCCTGCCAGCTTGGCCACACCTACGGGCGCATCCTACTTGGGCTTGCGCACGTGCCCTCTGCACGTGTTTGTGGTTGTGGCACGCACTCATTACTATGCATGTGGCGCTGCTACACCGATTATACACTGCACTGCCGGCGCACGCCTTACACCGGCCTTGCGCCGAGCTTCATGAATCCGGGGGGTTGTTTTAAATATAAAACATGCAACTATTATAAGTTGGAAAATATAATAGTCAAAGCATACAGAGTGAATTTGTTTTATAATTTTGGTCTGGATTTCCAAAGTTATTTGTGGATGGTGCAGCATGCCAAAGGAAGACTTTACTGCACCAGCTGCAGACATGATTTCAGAAAACACACTGAAAGCAGTCAGAGTACTTAGCTATTCTGCATAGGATAATTATGGATTCTGTGCATGCTCATCTGATTCCAAAACAGATTATGTGCGCCCAACACAACCTAAATGTGACAAACTGCAATGCCAACTCTGTATCCAACTTACTTGATATATGCTATAAGGCCTCACAAGGAATGAAAGCTACTCCTAGGGGTTCTGATTTATTCCATGAGAATATCAAAAAAAAAGAAAAATGCAGCCTGCTGTTAATGAACTGCAACAGGCTGCAATAATACAAGCAATAAATGAGGATGTGGCTGTGCACTCTAACAGGCAGCCATCAAGAGTCAAGCGAGTCTGCAACTAAACCAATTGAGAGATGAACAGATAATTGGCAATTACCACCTCACTGACAGTTGGTGCAGGCTCTCTGTAACATATGTACCCCACACAAGTTTGTGCGGACCCTCTAAGAAAACACCAAACACCCATGAAACCAAAGTGTGCCTCGGCCAGGGTGTACTTGCATCTGAGAAATTCCTGAGGCACATGATGGATGCTGTAGGAATATCACAGACAGCTGTCAGTCATATCCTGTCAAAATTCCAGGCAGCAATGTGCAGCAATGTGGAAGACTACATCAACTTTCCATCTGTCCCCATGGATCAGAGAACTGTAATGCACCAGTTCTGCAGCATTGCAAACTTTCTCCATGTACTCAGTGCAATAGATTGCACACACATCCCTATCAAGACCCCAGTAAATCCTGAAGCAGACCAATATATAAACAGAAAGGAATGCCAATCTCTGAACTGCCAGTTTGTGTGTGTTGCAGATGGCTGCATAACAAAACTCATGGCAACACATCCTGAAAGTGTCCATGATGCTGTCATATGGATGGAAAGTGGACTATTCCTGCAAGGTGAAAAACCTGAGGAACTACTACTGGGTAAGTACAGGAACACTGTTAACTAAGGATATTCCTCCAGCAACACCCATGCTAACAACATGTGAATTTACTCTCCACAACTGGTGACTGTGGTCATCCACTTGAGCTGTAGCTTATGACCCCATACTGTAAACCATCCAATCCTGCAAAGGAATCCTACAGCAGAACACATGCAACAACCAGAAATTCCATAGAACATGTGTTTGTTGTACTGAAAACTAGGTTCAGATGCACTGCAATGCACACTTGAGAAGGCAGCACAGATGATAATGGTGTGTGCCATGCTTCACAGCATACTAACTAGAGCACAGGGCAGTCTTCCAGCTGCAGGAGTGGGTGAACTACCCCAGGAACCCAAGACATCTGAAGATGACATCCCACAGATAGCAGAAAAGAAGCAGGAAGACATAGGGGGCAACCACTACAGGTGTAGGCAACATAGAGTGTGACCACAAGTGCAGGCCCAGGCAACACAACAATGTCTGACCAACTTTGAGTCATGATAAGCCACACATACACGAGTACACAGATTAAATATTTATGTTCAGATGTTCCCCCATCACAGCAGCACAGATTGCATTTAATGGAGATTTCCACTAGATGCACACTCTGAGCATCAGACATAACAACATAATCATAATATATAACATTATGAACATATATAAATCAGTCACAACAGGGATCATCAACTTAGGCTACAACTGACACAGATATGCACAGTGAGTCAGATTATTGTATCAGTGTATGGCACACAATAAGGGATACACATCAGTGCAACATATTCCTGTCTCTGCACTATAAGAACCTGCAAACAGGTAAACAACACAAGATGTACGCGAAACTGTTGTTAATAGCACAAGCAAAATATGTAACTGTAAAGTATGGATAAAGTAATGTCATAAATGGAGTCTAGCTGTGTGTGTTTAGTAAAACTACTGGATTCTTGATGCATCAGACTTGTCAATGAACACAGACAGGTGGCCTTGTCAATGTTCTTACAGCAATCATCATCATGATAGGGTCAGAATGACAGCACTGGGCAGAGTGGATCAGCTGCCTTTGTTACTCTAATGTAGTCTACAGTGCACAGGCTGATGGCTTGCACCACAGTCTGGTCTGCCCCTACTATGTATGGAAACACTTGGCCTATGCTGCTCAACAGAGGATATTGACTGGGTGACCCCAGCATGTGAAGATGAAGGGGCATGACTGCAATTTGACTGTCTGGTCATGACTGCGGTGTCCACAGCAGATGGGCCAGTAGTGGAAGTATGTGCCTGTTGGAGCATACACATCGATGCCCAATGGAAAAGGGTGGTTCTGCTAAGAGGGAGGCCTGCCTCTCCCATGTGGCAGCTAGCTAAGCACAGTTAGGGCACGCTGAACTCTGCTTGTACTATGGCACTGCTGTAGTACTGTAGATGCAGGGATTGTATTGACAGTGCCACAGATAATATACTTTCATTCTGAGAAGCCAGTAATGTCATTACATCACAGTGTGTATGTTCCTGTCCTTCATGTAGCACATCCATCTGGTGCGCAACACTAACTCTGGCATGGGCAAGTACATGGAAGTCGCATCCATGACATTGCTGGAAATGTTCATTTGCCAGTAGGAGTAGGTGGACACTCTCTGACACCTGGACATGCACACCATCTGCATGCCTATATCTACTGCAATGGGCAATATCAATGTGTTGTGGGGAACTGTCAACAGCAGCAGTCTCAACATGGCTTTATTGTTCACAGGCCTTATCCAGTTGACTATCCAGTGTCCACTTATCTTAAAAGTGTCTGTAGAAGTTTCCCTCCACATCTGAGGCTACATCTCCATCTACATGACTGTCACCATCTTGACCAGACTGTATCACCATGTCACAGTCCTGTGCCCCAGGGCCAAATTACGATATTGAGACACATCAGATCCCACATCATGATCACTGGGCAGGTTAATGGAGGATACAAGTAGTTAATGCACTAAGAGAAGAGAAGAGACAGATGACACAGATCAGGACAAAATGCTTACATTACATGCTGGATATCTTAAAAGACATGGAGCACATATATCTCACTGCAATGTTACATATAATATTGACTTACCATTAGGTCTTTCTGTGTATGGGTCATGGAATCTAGTTAGCAGGGAGTTGACAATTAGGTTAGTTAAATATCCAAAATACATGCTATATGTGATGAATACCATTATAACACACACCTGACAAGTCCTAGCGGAAAGGTAGTGTGGTAGAAAAAGAATGGACTTCAACTGTTGTAAGAAAACAAAGTAAACATTATTAATTACATCATTGCCAGTGTGAACCATTCAAACAGTATTAAGGCATACAGTAAGTTTGACATAGACATGCCACTTATTTGTGCACCTGATGATAATGCAGTCTGTTCTATTAATGGGTAGAAAGACACAGTATTAAAGGAGGACATCAACAGGAGTAACAGCAATGGCATGTATAAAAGATAGGTAAACACATACCACTGACAGATTCCTGCTGTTGTGAGTTCATGTGTTGTACTGAGGATCCTAAAGTGGAAAGTAAAGAGAAAGCCAACACAATAATGTATCCAGGCAACAGAATACTGACAGAATGACATATATGACACCGAAACAGTGGCTGCAGATATACACATGCCAGATGTTGCATCTGTTGGGCAGATGTCTCTTTGTTAAAAACACAGTGTCATGTATTACAGGTCTGCTAAGCATTGCTGCAAACCATGCACCTGCTGTGGTAACATACTAGTCTGTCTGTATTTGCATCTGCACAGCTTGGGCCCCCACTGGATGTACCTGTAGTCTATAATGCTAGGGAAATATTAACATGACAGTAAACAACAGTGCCATGACAAGAGGTTGAGGCAATAACAGGTAGTGGTCAAAGTGATGTTCCTTGGTGTTGTCCAGAAGTAGACGGACCTAGGATTATTAATGTAGACAGCATTGCACATGTTGGTTGCACCCTGTTCTGTCTGTACTGCAGTTGTCTGAGTACATGTCATTATACTTATGTTTATCATCATCACCCTGTTTGGATCTGTCTGCATGATTTGATTCTGCTGCTGTAAATCCAAAATGACAATACATGAATATGCATGCAATAGCAGTGTGGATTGATTTAGTCTATAGTCACCCATGTCATGCAAAGTACGTCATACACATTGTGCCTGAAACTCCTGCTTCTATTCCAACCAAGGTATGTGTTGCTCACCACTTGCCATATACAGGGAGGTGTCCCTTAGTCTCTCATACTATCATATCCTGTTGACTGCATTGAAGATCATGTAAGAGCATCATTGGTGACAGGCCTCATGGGATCTATTGTGACTTCCAACCACATTAATCATGTTGGTGATGTCAGCCCACACTTCATTCTTCCATACCATATTCCCTGCATGTCCAAGGAGTCTCTGGTCATGTTGTTGCAGAGCATCTATTATGATGTCATTTTCCTGTGGGGAGAAATTGTCCCCCATAGGTCTGTTTTCCATCTGACAGACAGTGATATACACATGTATGTGGGGGCCCAGTTATGCTGATGATTGTGTGGACAGCTTATGTCACCATAAACAGTATGCAATTCTGTGCATTACAAAAGTGTATGAAACACTTGCTGTGATATATAGCAATGTGACATATAAAAAGTTAGAACAATGTCTGCATACATAACAGTTGTAAAACCAACATTATTTGTGATATCTGTAGATGCTGTCTCTGGGATTCAACCCCCTTAACATACATATGTGTTGAATGGAGGTCCAAAGACAGCAGCACCATGCACATTAAAACACATCACAAATTAGGAATTGAACAGCTTAAGGAAATCATCACAAAACCTCAGTATCCGTAAGCAGTTCACCGAGAGTACAGACTATTTTTATATTGAACCAGTAGTTATAAGACTTGTGTTATGAGCCATCAATGAATAAGTACCCATAACCGAGGACATGGTACATATGAATTATGTCAGACTCTGTAGGTTTCTGCACCGACTTCACAGTGTATGGAGTAACCTGCAAGACATACAGATAAACTGTATATCCATCTTTATTTACCATTCACTTTTGCTATATAAATATATCTATACAACTGCATATTTTGCATGTTCTTAATGCTGATGGCAACACCTGTATGAGAAAAGGTAAATCAAACACTACTCTAGTAAATTACAAGCATTTTTCTTAAAGCACACATTTTCAATATAAATAAATTTAAACATGTACACATGTACATTTCAGGATGAGTAATGTTGGCAGAGGTAGTATCCCCAGATCAGAAATGCTAACATGTGCCAATTTACTTTATCAGCTACATATGACTAAGGTATTACTGAAAGTAAGAGCACCTAACGTGCATTTATCTTTAAGTACCATTTGTGCCATACATAAATAATGAAGTTCATTAAAGTTCCAGGTTTTGGAATCCCATTTGTGCATGTCCATGTATGTTCTCAAAATCTGGTGCATTAACCAACAGTTCATCATGATGGGAAGGTGCTCAGTGTAAGTACTCAATAGGTATCAATACATGGTACCATATGTAGCAAATACCCTTTATCTTTCAATGATCTGATAACATGACATAAGCACCACCTTTAATTATTGATTTTGATAAATTTACAGATCAAACTATTGCTACCTGCAAATTGAGTGGGATCTCAGTGAGCATTTTTCCATTTTTACTACGTTTTCTATTGTAGTATTGCGATGGTTGCTAACAACAGGCTTCAAATCATCTGGGCACTCAACTGGACTCCACAGGAGTCCACATAGATGTTGACTGACTATGCAAGAGTGGAGCATCGAATGAGAGCCAGGCCAAGTAACTTTGAGATGACTGATATTTGGAACAGGATTGCAAAGGAGCACTGACGATGTCCAGGGATCTACCATACTGGAGTGCAGGTTCACTATCTCTATGGTGACCTGCATCAGAGGGATTTAGAGGAGTTTCATCTGAGGGTCACCGAGTTCCAGAGACAGCCCAGTGGATCCCCACAGAAAGTATCACAATCATACATATAGCTGAGCATTCCTACAGAATTTAGAGTTATATTTGTGTCTCAAATATATCAGATACATGGCTTTTATGGCCATTAATGAACTGTTCTGACAATTAGCTCATCTAGATAATTAAGAAGCCATGATGACTGCTGGTTCTATTCCCATGCTGTTAATTTATTTACTATTATTTATAATATACCTTTCTCCACAAAACGTTGATAATAGCCATCACAGTAGATGTACATCTGTTTTCCAACATATAAAGACATAATTTCCCACATCCACTATAGTCGTGTTTCACTGACAACTATAGTGCCTAGGCCACTGATGACTATGCATTTCGTAGTTATCCATTATACTACATTATTGCCTACTCTACATGTTTATGTGTGAATAATAACTCATAAATAACTTCTTTACTTCATTCCTTCTAATAAAGCAGGGGCGGCTCATGCTATAGGACTGCAGGACTGCAGTCCTCCCACCTAGAAACATAAAGAGAACAAACCTTGAAACATAAAATTAAGAAAACAAAAAAAATAATTTTTCACGAGTCCCGGAACTCGCACTCAGACTGCCCCGCAGATGCCCAGGAATCTGTGCAAACTCAGACTGCCTGAGTCAGCAGTCCAGATACAAGGAAGGCATTTCTGCCCCACAGATGCCCAGGAATCTGTGCGGTGATGACCACACAGAACAGAGGAACTCCGGACTGCTTCATCAGCAGACAGGACCAATCAGGAGAGAGGTGAGGTGAGTTTTAAGCTCTCGCAGGGGATTACATTCATCGCGGGCTTGGGACTTGGATTCCGAGTGGGCTACTGCTTTATGGAGGGATTCAGGTCTTGACATGGACACATTTAAACAGGTAGGTGATTGGCTTGGATTTTGGACTTGAATTGTATTGCTGCTTAGGTCTGGACACATTTAAACAGGTGTGTGTGTGTGTGTGTGTGTGTGTGTGTGTGTGTGTGTGTGTGTGTGTGTGTGTGTGTGTGTGTGTAATGCCCCAGTTGCTATACACTGGTGGCTAGAGCAAACTCATGGTGGTGTGTAGGGAATACCTCAAGCTTGAACCCTGTACCTTGTATGCTGGTGTTAAGGGCCTGAATTCCCTATCCACTACCATTTGTAAAAAAATTGCAGATTTATGCCTCATATTTGATCTGTTCTATTCCTCATAATATCGGTGGTTTCTAAATGTTTAAATGCTTGATGTTTGATGGTGTAGTGGTAGCATTGTTGCCTTATAACTGCAGCTTCTTAGGTTTGATTCTTGGCTGGGGTGCCTTCTGTGTGGAGTCTGCATCTTCTCCCTGTGTTTGTGTGCTTTTGTGTTCTCCCATGTTACAAAGACATGTCTGCATTATTTCTTCCTGGGCCTCTGCTGACATTTTTTTTTTGTTCCAAGTCAGACTGTCCTGGTTAACAAATGTTAAATAAAATTGACAGGCATTTGAATTTCAGACTTCAAGTTTCTGAATGCTTAACTCTTTCCGTATTTGATGGTGCAGTGGTAGCATTGTTGCCTTGCAGCTCTAGGTTTTCTGGTTTGATTCTTGGCTGGAGTGCCTTCTGTGTGGAGTTGGCATCTCCTCCCTGTGTTTGTGTGGATTTGCTCTGGTGTCCTGCCATTTTACAAAGACGTGTTTGCAGTATTTCTCCCTGGGCATCTGCTGAAAATTGTTTTTGTTCCATCAGAAGTAAAATTGACAGGCATTTAAATTTCAAACTTCATATTCTTCAGAAAATACATAGTAACACAACCTTTTATTCTAGCAATTTTCTAAGTTTATAAGATGAATATTTGAAACTTGTCCCTATTTTTGGGACTGTATTCCCCCATTATTGGCTTTGTCCAGGTTTTTTGTGCTAAGGTTGACAGCTATGGCAAGAACTGAATTCACTGAATATGCTTGAGGGCTGTATTCCCTCATTACTGGGTTTGTCCAGGTGTTTTGTGCTAAGAGGTTGACAGCTATGGTGAGAACTGAATTCACTAAATGATAGCCATTTAAGTTTCAGTCTTCCTCTCTTTCACAAAGCAGCTGATTTGATGTAGTGGTATGTTGCTCTGACTGTTTTGTACAGGGACCTGGGCAGTAAAATGTATGGTGGTAACATAGCATTTTTCTTTCACAAAGCAGCTGATTTGGCGTAGTGGTATGTTGCTCTGACTGTTTTGCACAGGGACCTTGGCAGTAAAATGTATGGTCGTAACACATCATTTTATTCTAGCAACTTTCCAAGATTATACAAGCAATGTTTAATGTGTCCCTGGTTTTTGGGCTTTTAACCCCCCCGCCCCCCAACACATTTTGGCTTTTTCCAGATTTCTTGTGCTGTGAAGTTGAGATGCAGTTGAGTATTGAGTAGATTTTACAAGGAGCAGAGAGCTGCAGGGGAAGAGAAGTTTAGTGGTGCTTATGCTAAGTCTGCTTGTATTGTTGAGAGCACAACAGGTTGTGTAGTTGCTTTTGATGCAGAAAGCTGTGGGTTCTACTCCCACAAGGGGTGGATGCTGTCGTACGGAGAATGTCTTCCTTGGCGAAGATACTAACTATGAGTCTGTTATCAGTTTACCATCCATTTCCTATTGCGATATTACTAGCTTATCCTTTTTTTAATGTAATATAGGCAATTTATTCCTCAGGTGCAACAGACACTTTATTTTTTGATGAAACCATGAAATATAAAGGTGTTTGCTAGCAGCAACCTCTTCATTAGTTACAGATTTCTTTAATGTGGAATTATTTAGATGATGTTTACTACTTCAGAGATTGTGCATATTTACTGATAATGGTGGACTGTAGAGTTGTGCATATTTACTGATAATGGTGGACTGTAGAAGTCTGAGTAGACTTTTATGATGGAAATGTTCTGAACTGGGCAGTTTTGTCATTATGGGTGCATGCATTTTGTTTCATTGTTTACTAGAAAAATGTTCTGAATTGGGCAGTTTTGTCATTATTGGTGCATGCATTTTGTTTCATTGTTTAATAAATGTAAAATGCCCTCTAACAACTGTACTGTATTGTACAAGGAATATAATTTAGTACAATCAGGAAGGTGTATCAAAGAGCACATGTATGTTTCATATGCAAGGGGCCTATGATTTGAAAACAGCCCAGAATTAATCTTTATCTGCTACTGGCAAAATGTATTTTCTTTGAATGTGGGTTTCAATGAATGTGAGTTTCAAGGGCAGAGAAGTTTTAATGCTAAGTCTGTTTTCATTGCGAGACTGCATTGCTTTATTTAGCAGATGTCTTAGTGTTTGTGCTGTAAAATGCAAAATAAAACTTTCAAATGAAGTCCAAATCATCATAGAAGTAAAGCAGTATGCACATTAGTGTTTATGGTAAATGGAGTGAAATAGCCAAGTAATGGATCATTGGAATGGCTGCAGGGGGGAGGCTCCATTCGACCATGATTTTGTGAGGGTGAAGGGCGGCAAACTCAGACAGCCCCAGCTGAACTATACCTCCCAACTGTCCAGATTTTCAAAAAATGAATACATTTTTGATTCTTAGTTTTGGTTTGTTCCTCATAAAATTTGTGATTTTCTGGCAAATCATTTAGGAATTAAGTCACTAAATAATGACACACTGAGTTTAAGACTTCATAACCTTCAGAAAAATGCATGCTAAAGTAAGACCTGTTATTCTATCAACTGTCTCAGTTTATACAAGAGCAATTTTTAGTACTGTTTATATGTTCCCCCAATATATTTGGCCTTGTCCAGATTTATTGCATTAACAGGTTGAGAGGTACATGCAAATAGGAATTAAGTCACTAAATAATGACACAATGAGTTTCAGACTTCATAACCTAAAGGAAAAATGCATGCTAAAGAAAGACCTGTTCATAGGTTCATAGGTACATACTAGGCTATTTGCCCTAGGGCATTTATAAGCCTAGCCAGAGTGTGTTTGGCTTTTGCCACCCATTTTAAATTAATTTTGCTATGCCTTTTTCGAGGTTAGTATACTGTGCCTCTGTCTAACAGTGACACAGAAGTGATACCCGGGGTAAACCTACGATCTCCCATCCACTCATCAAGATTCCTCTTGAAGAGTCAATGAGCCTCCAGCATGTCCTATTTATTTCAGTGCTGAGGTTCAAGTCTCTCGAGCGCGTAGCTCGATGGGATTTGGATTTTCTGAGGTGCAGCATGTCCATTAATTCTGGGTTGGACATGGCTTTATACGTCGGGCACAGATCGTCTCTGAGTAGGCGGTATGCCACTGAGTAGAGCTGTTGTTTCTTTAACCGGGCAGCATATGGCATCTGTTTGAGCCCTTTGATCCTCTTGGTAAGGTACTTTTGGGGTCTTTCCAGTTGCTGCAGGTGTCTGGTAAGGTACATCCCAAAAGGGGCATTTTACTCAATTATGGGCATAATGAGGGATGAGTAAAGAGGCACGATGACCTCCCCTGATCTAGATGTGAATCCCTTCATGATTAAGTGGGCTATATAAAATGTTTTTCTAACCACTTTGGCCACGTGGTTGTCAAATGAGAGATTGCTATCAACTTGGGTCCCCAGGTCCCTAATTACTTCTTCTGTACTTAATGGATTACCACCTATGTGGTAATTTGTGGGCACTTTGTTTTTGCCAAAGGGGATGACTATACACTTTTGGCTTAGCTTGAGGCCATGGCTCTGGCACCAGTTGTCTGTTTCTGTGAGGCCCTTTTGGAGGATGCTTGTGTCGGCTGGAGAGTCGATTATGGCGTCCAGTTTGCAGTCATCTGCGAACTTGGTCAGCCACAGTCCTTCCGTGTTGGCCTATACCTCCGAGAATATTTACCGTACAAGAGAGGTCCCAGGACTGAGCCTTGTGGGACACCACTTATAACTGGTTTGGAGTCTGACATAGCTCCAGCAACTCTAACCATGTGGGTTCTGCCCTTGAGCCAGTTTGCAACCCATCTAGTGTCATAGGGGTTTATATTTAAGCTGGTGAGCTTATCTATAATGCCCGAGTGGGGTATTGTATTGAAGGCTTTTGCGAGGTCCAGGTAGGCTGTGTGGACCACCTTCCCCTCGTCAATGGCCTTGGTGACTGTCTCAAAGAAATCTACCAGGTTTAAGAGGCAGGATCTGCCCTTAACAAAGCCAAACTGGGTAGGATCCAGTGTCTGTAGGTCCGCAATATCTTTATTTATGAGGTCCATGATGATCCTTTCCATAGCTTTGCAGACCAAGCTAATCAGGCTTATAGGGCTATAGTTTCCAGGATCCGTTGAGGCACCACCTTTGTGGAGAGGGACCACTGTTGCTGTACACCACTCTTTGGGTACATATCCTGTAGTAAGGCTGAAATTGAACAGTAGTTTTATGTTTGGGTTTAGCTCTTCTTGGAGTTCATGTAGGACGCAGCCCTGGACACCGTCTGGTCCCATTGATGCTGTGTTTTTTGCTTTGGAGAGGGCAGCTCTTACCTGAACATCTGAGATTTCAGGGGGGGCAGCACCCTGCTGGGATAGATATTTGCCCTTTTGGTGGGGGGGGGGAGAAGTTTGCGCTGGACCTGTCAGCTAGGATGTTGGCAATGTCTGTGGGTTTGGTGTATTTTTTGTCATTTTGGACTAATTCTGAGCATATCCGGGAATTCCCACCCAGGTTCCTAACATAACTAAAGAAAGCCTTGTGATTATCCTTAGTGTCCTGTGCAATTTTTCTCTCAAAGCTGGCCTTAGACGATTTTATGAGTGCCCGTAGTTTTTTGCTAATACCGATCAGAGATGACTTCCCTTTTTGGGATTTTGCTCTATCATGTAGTAGCTTCCTCCTTCTATTGTAGAATTTGTTTATGGCTGGGGTCCACCAGACAGGACGTCTGCCTTTGGAGGATTGGGTCTTGGTTTTATTTGGGATTGCATGATCCATGCATTCCTGAAGGTGTTCATAGAATGTGTTTATAAAGGATTCTGCAGTCTGGGCCGTATTTTCCACAGGCCGGGGGGTTTGAAGGATTCCACCTCGGTTTTGAGGAGTGTGAAATTTGTTTTAGAGAAGTTTTTCACTGTGGTTTTCTGGGCAGGGGGTGGGTCTGGATGTGAATATCCAGTGAGATTAGTTTATGGTCTGATCTTACCAGTGAGGGATACACTTCTGGTATGGAGCATAGAGTCCCCATGCTGGTGATGATCAGGTCCAGTATGTTTTCCCATCTTGTGGGAGTGGTAACAAGTTGTTCCATAGCATTTGAGTTTATAAATTCTAGGAACCTTTGGGCTATGGTGTTGGAGCTAGAGTAATGCTCCCAGTCTATGTTTGGATAGTTGAAGTCACCCAATATAATGGTGTTTGGAGAGACCTTCATGTTTTCCAGTGTTCTCAGGAAGGTTGAGTGGGGTTCCTGGGTTTGGGAGGGTGGGCTGTAGCAGGCTATAAACTGGAAGGAAGTTTTACCCACTGTTAGTTGCACATGGATAGTCACTGATGCTTCGTGCTGTGCCACCAAACTGGAGGTGTGGGTATCTTTGACGAATATTGATACTCCCCCTCCTTTTGTGGTTCGGTCCAAGTTTTGGGGCCGAAAAGCATGGTATGAGGTATAACCTGGTAGTGCTGGGGTGCTCTCTGGAGCCTTGAACCAGGTTTCTGTTACTGCACAGATGTCGATGTTCGCCATGCTAAGGAGAGTTTCGAGTGTGTGCATCTTGAGGTTTAGACTTCTGGCATTGAGTAGCATTACTCTTAGTTTCTTATCCCTTGTGATCCCTATGGAGGTGGGTTTGTCTTTTGAGCCTTGCGTAAAAAAGCCACTATGGGGGTAGCAAGAGCCTTTGCCAATATCCGAAAGCCCAGGGGTGACAGGTGCATGCCGTCCCTAGTGAAGCATCGTGGCTTGTCGAGCATGTCATCCCAGGCTGACCGGCATTGGATCCCCTTTGAATGACTCCAATACTTAAGCCAATTGTTCAAATTGATCATATTGTCTTCATATTGTGGCATCATTCTTGGTGAGGGTAAGATGCTACTCAAGGTCAAGGACATACCGGCCTGGGTTTCATGCTCAGAGAGCTCCTCTATGTCTCTTTTCATGTAGTCCAGGGAGGTACATCTCAGGTCATTCACACCAGCATGGACAATGACTGAGTCAGATTTGTACTTGCCTTGGAGTGACCTGAGTGCTTGTGTTATGTGGCAGATCCTAGCGCCTGACAGGCAGCTCACCGTGACCTTCTCCTTGTTCAGCCTGGTGAGTAGGACGTCAGTGTGCCTGATTTACAGAGTCACCTATTACAAGTGTATCAGGTGTGTTGTTTAGCCTTAAGAGCTGTGACTGTTCGGCACACTGGCTTTGTGAGCTATGTGTTGCACGTGTTTTGTTTTGGGGTAGCGGTTGCTTAGGTGTCTGCTTTGGAGGTCTCTGCAGCTTAGGCAGATTTTTATTTAGAGCCTCCGAGTACGTTTTTGTGTGTTTATGTGTTTGGTTTGCTGTCGTGGTAGGTCTATGTGAGACTGGAATTGTAGTGAGTGTGGTTTCCTTCTCCTCCTGACTGGTTACGCCAGTACTGAGTTGAGAGAGCTTAGCCTTCTGTTTTGCTATATGGTTGCATCTCTCACATGTGTTGGAATTTGTTGGGAGGAGGGATTGTCTGTGTACATGAGGCAGTTGTAACATTGCCTCAAGATTCCCAGATTCACCAGCTGGACCAGAGAGGAGATTGACAACTGACCTTTGGGCATGCTAGAATAGTATTGGGAATTCCTTTATAATTGAAAAAAAGGGCCAATGGGGAACAAGGTACTCAAGGGGAGTTTGTGAGGGTGTAGTGCTTTTAATTTTTTAGTGCTGACTTATATAATTGCTTTAGTGATCAAGTGCCAGGTAACTTAAATGCAATGTGTTACAGGTAACTTAAATGCAAAAACGACAAACAGTAACTTTCTTTCAGGTGAAACAAGGAAATAAGTACAGTAATCAATGCAGATATCACTAGGGATCCACAGAAGCACTGAAAAGCCGCGTTTTAGGTGGAATTAGCGTTTCAGGGAAATAACAAGCAAACAAACTACAAGCATACAAGAAAGCTAGATTCAGCAGGCCTGGATCTAGTCTATGCTACAGCAAACAAACTACTGTTATTCTATCAACTGTCTCAGTTTATACAAGAGCAATTTTTAGTACTGTTTATATGTTCCCCCAATATATTTGGCCTTGTCCAGATTTATTGCATTAACAGGTTGAGAGGTACATGCAAATAAATTGCTTTATAGAATTAGGCATAGCCAAACCTCTCAACTGTCCCCGATTTTGGCTCAAAATGTGCTTTTCCCCTTAATTCCTCCGCAAAATAGCAATTTTGGAAGAAAACATGGAGGGTTTACAATTAAGAAATAACTGTAATAATCAGAGTTATATATTACTTTTATTTCAGAAATGCATGTAGATTCTTTTATTTTGTCAGCTGCTCAAGTTAGCAGTACTAATATTAAAGTGTCCCTTCTTTGACAGGTTCCCAGCTGTATTGTGTGGCTATTTTATATTTTTGCATCACATTTTTAGTCCATTTTTCATAAAATTGTGTTTTTTTTCTTTGGCAAATTAGTGACAAATCATTAAAGACTGAAGTTAGAAAATAATGACAGACATTTTAGTTTCAGATTTCATACCCTTCAGAAAATTCATACTAATGCAAGACCTGTTCTATTATCTTTCTAAGTTTGTAAGAGGAATATTTAAAAATTGTCCTTATTTTTGGGCCTTTGCCCCACTTCTGTGTATGGCTTTGTCCAGATTTCTTGCTCTGAGGTTGAGAGGTATGACAAATGTGTCAGGACCATCACAGTCAGCCAGAGACATTTTGAATTGTGACATACTTATTGCACCCCACCCCCCCATGTAGTGACTCTGGATGTTTCAAAGCAAGGCAAGGAGTAGTTATGCAGTGTAAATGTGCAGAGTATCCCCCCATTCAAGGTAGACACAAGTACTACAGTGGCTTTTCATCTGTCCTTGATTTTGCAGAATGGTCTGATTTGTCATATTTTTGTACTGTTGATTTATGCTTATTACTCAAAGTGCCTGTTGCTCTGTGTTTAAGCAGCAATGCTTTAATGACCATCAGGTAAACTTGTTTGAGATCGTAAGATGCAAGTAAGCTTTAATAAGTATACTGTTAAAGAAATGCCAACACTGAAAGCTTTTCTGTTGTTGCCATGCAGAGAATGCTTAACTAGATAATGTATAAGCCTTGGGTATTGAAATGCATATGACAGTATTTGTAATAAAGGACAGGATTACATTATTTTAAGAAGCTCATTACACTTGTTGGAGACTTCCTGTCATCTCTGCAGGCTTTACCCATAAACTAAACAGAATGCCAATCATGTGTGGTCCATAATCTGTACAGTAATCCTTTAAGCAATGTATCTTGAGCTTGTTTCCTGTTTGCTTTACTTTGATCATGTTTTCCCCATGAAACAAGTAGATAGTTGTCAGGATA
>NC_056743.1:1639956196-1640017909 GCF_019279795.1 Protopterus annectens | reverse complement strand
ACTTTACATGATAGAACAAAATCCATAAAAGGGAAGTCACCCTGATCATTATTAGTAAAAAATACGAGCACTCATAAAATCAACTAAGGCCAATTTTGAGAGAAAAATTGCCATGGATTCAAAGGACAATCATAAGGCCTTTTTCAGCTATGTTAGGAACCTGGGTGGAAACTCCCAGATATGCTCAGAATTAGTCCAAAATGATACAAAATCACTGAACCCACAGACATTGCCAACATACTGGCAGACAGGTTCAGTGCAAACTTCACCCCTCTCCCCTAAAGGAGAGATAACTATCCCAGCAGAGTGTAGCCTCCCAGACAGCTCAAATGCGCAGGTGAAAGCTGCTCTCTAAAGCTAAAAACACAGCATCAATGGGACCGGATGGTGTCCCCAGCTGTGTGCTACATGAGCTAAATGAGGAATTAAACCCGCACATAAGGCAGCTGTTTAATCTCAGCCTTACCACAGGATACATGCCCAAGGAGTGGCGTACGGCAACTGTGGTCCCACTCCACAAAGGCGGTGCCTCTACGGACCCTGGTAATTACCGCCCCATAAGCTTAACAAGTCTAGTCTGCAAAGCTATGGAGAGGATCATAATGGAGCTCATAAACAAAGATATAGGGGACTTGCAGACATTGGACCCGACCCAGTTTGGCTTCTTCAAGGGAAGATCATGCCTTTTGAACTTGGTCGACTTCCTTGAAACAGTCACCAAGGCCATTGATGAGGGAAAGGCAGTCCATACAGCCTACCTTGACCTTGCAAAGGCTTTTGACAAAATACCCCACTTGGGTATTGTAGAAAAACTTACCAGCTTAAATGTAAACCCATATGTCACAAGATGGGTTGCAAACTGGCTTAAGGACAGAACCCACAGGGTTAGAGTTGCTGGCGCTATGTCAGACTCCAAGCCGGTCACAAGTGGTGTCCCACAGGGCTCGGTCCTTGGCCCCCTATTGTTCGGCATCTACTTCTCAGAAGTACAGGCCAACATGGGAGGACTTTGGCTGACAAAGTTTGCAGACCACTGCAAACTGGGTGCCATAGTGGAAAGTGCATCAGACACGGATATCCTTCAGAAGGGACTCACGGAAACAGATAGCTGGTGCCAGAGCCATGGCCTGAAGTTAAATACCAAAAAATATATAGTCATACCCTTCGGGAAAAACAAGGTAACCCCAAGCTACCATATAGGTGGCAATCCACTAAGCACAGAAGAGGTTATCAGGGACCTGGGGACCCAGGTTGACAGTGGCCTTTCTTTTGACACTCATGTTGCTAAAGTGGTTAGAAAGACCTTCTACATTGCCCACCTGATCATGAAGGGATTCACATCCAGATCTAGTGAGGTCATTGTTCCCCTGTACTCTTCACTTATCAGACCAATGATCGAGTACAATGCCCCATTCGGGATGTATCTCACCCGACATCTGCAGCAATTGGAGAGACCCCAAAAGTTCCTCACCAAAAGGATAAAGGGACTCCAAAATCTGTCATATGCTGCCAGATTAAAGAAACTCCAGCTCTATTCAGTTGCATACTGTCTGCTCAGAGGTGACATGTGGCTGACATACAAGGCCATGTCCAACCTGGAATTAATGGACATGCTCCACCTCAAAAAATCCAAATCCACCAAAACCACTAGAGCAAGCGACTTAAACCTTAGCACGGATATAAATAGGACGTGCTGGAGGGATAGATTTATCACTCAGAGACTCCCTATGCTGTGGAATAAAATCCCGGTCCATGTGAGGCAGAGCACCTCGCTGGCTCTGTTCAAGAGAAATCTTGCCCTGTGGATGGGAGATCGTGGGTTTACCAGGGAATCATCTCTGTGTCACTGCTGGACAGAGGCACAACAAACTAATGGGCACAGTATTTTTTCATATAAGGGGTGGCGTAAGCCACAAAAATTTTGGCTAGGCTTATAAATGCCTTAGGGCAGATAGCCTAGTATAAACCTATGAACCTATGAACCTAGATATACATGGCTCAAACCTGTTAACCCCATAAAGTATGAAACCGGACAAAGGCATGCAAACTACCGGTACAAACAGGGACAAACCCCAGATATGTGCCAGAACAAACATAGAAAATGGATAGAATAACAGGTGTGTCAGTAGCATGGATTCTCTGAAGGGTATGCAGTCGTAACCTCAACTGCTTGCCAGTATTTCCCAATGTAAGTCTTTAATTAAATGCCACTACATTGCCAGATAGACACAAGGTTATGAAAAACACACCGAAGATAAAGAGGAAACCAGCTGTACAGTCTGCGACAATTTGTACAGTGGAAAGGTATGGTATGGATATAGATATATGTGTATACACATAATCCACAGATGTAAACCATAGCAAATTATGAAATGAGGACTGTACATGTATATATGTATACACAACAAACATATGTCCCGTAGATATGACATATGTGCAAAAATAGGCCACGGCATAGCTAATATGGGTAGACAAACAGACATGCACGAAAGGTGAATAAACTGCTGCTTTCCAAACCATTGGCCAGAAAGTGACAGTCCAGCAAGTTCTACACTTTAAACATGAATATAGGTGTCCCTTGCAGGACCCCAAAAATTGATCCATACATAGTGTCAACTGTCATTGATGCAAAATAAGTGACCTCAGCAAATACGATATAGCTGTACATGCAACAGTAGCAGGTGCAAGGGTAATGACACATGTGTCGATAGAATGTATGATGTACGAACTGATATCCTGAGAGTGGGGAGTGCATATAAGTGTCTCCACACTTTAGTACCACTCACATTAAACATGTGTAATGGGTACTGTGGAGGGGTGTCAGGTATGGGAATCATGGGAATGCAGAAATGGGCCTAGGTGTTGTTTGGTAGAGATTTATTAGGTCCGCCCCGTGGGAGTGATGTGGGTATAGCACACGCCTATATTCTCAATAATGGGGCAAACCATCCACTGGATATTGCGTAAACCATTGTGGGAATATGTAGGGCCCTATATCAGTGTCATGTAGGCGATTATCATGGATGGACATGCGTACGACCAAGATGGCAACCATACCTGGCAAACTGTCAGAATAAGACAGCTGCACTAAGGCATAGTACATGAAATACAAATAGGGACTATATTAGATATACCCCAGACAAAGTCAGAATGTTGATAGAATACTGGAGTAGCCAGGAATACGAATGTTATGAGTGTTACTAATCATGACATAGAAATGTCAGTCACTATTATCTAACCGCACAGTTCGTAATGCCTTGCCAGTAATTTACCAGAAAGGCACATTACTATGACAAATGTAACAAGAGCAAAGGTCAAACATCAGGGCGTTTACCCATAATGTGTACAGGTTAGGGGTATGAAGGTAATCTGTCCAAAATACATGTACAGAACTAATGATACTAGGTGGACAGGTGAGAAGAAAGACGTCAGGACAAATGACAAAACATGTACAAGTCATACGCATGTACTCCGACAAATGTGAATGACAACGTATGCCCTGTGAAAGTCAATGTGGAAGGTTAATAGACTCAAAAGAAATGTGTCCCTCAGGGTGTCATGCAGTGTCACCGTTACAATGTCCAGTCCCCCATACTCGTATGTGAGCTCTGCCACTGACGGAAAGCGCAAATACCGGCATGCACATAAGGTACATGATATACTAATTAGTGTGGATAAGCAGCTGTTGGCCTGTGTGAGGAATACAACCCTCTGGGTGGGTGTGTCCTGCAATATAAATGTAATGGCATGTGGCCTGTGATGCCACCATACAGTGTGTGTATTGGTGTCAGAAAGTTGATATCTTGTATCAGACACATACTCCGCAACTGTACAGATTTACGCAGAATGTGCAGAGTTCTGCCTCATATGTTTGGTGTGTTCCATATAAAATCAGTACCATTCTGGCAAATTCCTGAGAACTGAAGGCATGAAATAATGACAAACATGTGAGTTTAAGACACCAAATCCGTCAGAAAAATTATACTAATGCAAAACCTATTATTGTGTCAACTATCTATGTTTGTAAGAGCAATATGTAAATACTGCCCCTATGTGTCCCACTATCAGTTAAGGCTTTGTCCAGATGTTTGCTCTAGGAGGTGGAGTGGTATGATCAGAAACAGATACATGTGTGAGGAAACAGCATTATCAACTGCAAGATAACGGAGAAGGTATGAAAAGCGCTGCAGTAGGATGTTCAGTACTGTCCGCAGGTATGTGCTGACATGTCAAATGACACAGCAGTCTACATGAAGTACCTATAGGGCTGTCACCTTTACAAATGATTATAGTGGGACATACCCACAGCCATGCACACAGCACAAATAGACATGCACACAGCAAAACTAGGCCATGATACATGAAGCCTCCGGCATACAGTAGAGTGAGAGTACAGCAAGGATAGATGTCTGCCAAGTTATACAGCAAACGCCTGTAAGGGCGTGTAACACTGCCCATAACATGAACATTGCACGGACAATGTTGGGATTTGCAACATACCCCATTGGTATGTGAAAGCTATGCAAATATGCGATACATGAAACAGTCAGCTGTCCATGCAAGAGCAGAGTTATGGGCAGAAAAAAAAAATATATATATATATATATATATATATATATATCTATATATATATATATATATATATATATATATATATATATATATATATATATATATATGGGTTCCCTTTAGTTGACCGAACCGACGATTCCCCGACACGCGGAAGACGAAGACCAAACGACCGACAGGTAAGTTTACTGAAAGGGTGATTTGCCGACAGCGGAAAGACCGACAAGGGTAATGTGTGAGCGCGACTCGGTAAGTGTGCGACAGTGACAGAGTTAGGAGTGGTCAGGTAAGTGTGGGATAGTGCGGTATGCTGGGTTACGCTGTGGGAAAGGTGAGTGTGTTAGTGTCGGAGTTAGGGATCGGGTAAGGTAAGTGTGTGATAGTGAGGACTGTAGTTTAGGGACGGGTTAAGTGAGTTAGGTTTAGAGTGCGGGTAGGGTGAGTGTGCGATAGTGACGGGCTTTATGTTTTTGGGTGGGTTAAGTGAGTTAGGGTTAGGGTGCAGGTAGGGTGAGTGTGCGATAGTGTCGGACCCTAGGGTTAGGGTTTGGGTTAGGGCTAGTGGCTGTGTTATGTAGTGTAATGTGTTGTTTACGTTTGGTGTGTCGGTGTAATGGTGTTCGGTGTTTTGCGTTGTTGGTTTTGTGTGTTGACGGTTATGTGGTCTCGGTGGTTTGTGTGTCGGCGAACTGGCGTGTCGGTTTACTAAAGTAGACCATATATATATATATATATATATATATATATATATATATATATATATATATATATATATATATATATATATATATATATATATATATATATATATGTATATAGAGAGAAAGATACAGACATACACACACAGACACACACACACACACACACACACACACACACACATTCGTGGCATGGTTGTGAGCAGAACACGAATGTAACCACTGTACCACACAACAGCATTACGCAGTGACAGAACGTGTAACCGTGAGTAGTAGATCACGGAAATCACACAGGCATACGTCTAGCCTGTAGACAGCGGCATCAAAGGCAAAGACGCCGCACAGATGTTATGGTGAGTGAATACTGTAAAAGCAATGTACTGTTGTCATGCAGCTGGAAACACACACACACTTGGCAGGACTGGGAATCGAACTTACACCTACCTACCCTATCACACTACAGCATGACACATTTACAGAACGTGCTACCGAGATTACTAAACACAGCAGACCCACAGGCATTCTTCTAGGTGCGTGTCGACATCCGCAAAGGCAAAGACATCAGCAGGATATATCTGTGGTGTGTAGTGTCTAAAAGCATAACCTGAGTCCCCAGGCGGATGGGAGTGTGCGCACACACACACACACACACACACACACACACACACTTGGCAGGGCTGGGAATTGAACTTACACCTAACTACCCGATCACACTACAGCATGACGCATTTACAGAACGTGCTACCGAGATTAGTAAACACAGCAGTCACACAGGCATCCTTCTAGGTGCATGTCGGCATCCGCAAAGGCAAAGACGTCAGCAGGATATATCTGTGGTGTGAAGCGTCTAAAAGCATAACCTGAGTCCCCAGGTGGATGGGAGCATGCACACACACACACACACACACACACACACACACACACACACACACACACACACACTTGGCAGGGCTGGGAATCAAACTTACACCTAACTACCCTATCACACTACAGCGACGCATTTACAGAATGTGCTACCGAGATTACTAAACACAGCAGACCCACAGGCATTCTTCTAGGTGCGTGTCAACATCCGCAAAGGCAAAGACGTCAGCAGGATATATCTGTGGTGTGAAGCGTCTAAAAGCATAACCTGAGTCCCCCGGTGGACAGGAGCATGCGCACACACACACACACACACACACACACACACACACACACACACACTTGGCAGGGCTGGGAATCAAACTTACTCCTAACTACCCTATCACACTACAGCATGACGCATTTACAGAACGCGCTACCGAGATTAATAAACACAGCAGACCCACAGGCGTTCTTCTAGGTGCCTGTCGACATCCGCAAAGGAAAAGACGTCAGCAGGATATATCTGTGGTGTGAAGGGCCTGAGTCCCCAGGCAGATGGGAGCATGCGCACACACACACTTGGCAGGGCTGGGAATCGAACTTACACCTAACTACCCTATCACACTACAGCATGACGCATTTACAGAACGCGCTACCAAGATTACTAAACACAGCACTCCCACAGGCATTCTTCTAGGCACGTGCCAACATCCGCAAATGCCAGGACGCTGGCAGGGGTTGTATAGAGAGTGTATGATCAGACATAGTACTGTCCCACGGTAGACGTATACAAACGCACGGCAGTGGTGTACTCAGGGCAACTATACATGTATGGAACACTACAACAACAATACATAGACACAGTACGCACCACAGACAGTACACCCTTCCAGATAGTCACCCAGTGTGTACTCGGTAGGTGTCCATCCTGATGTTGAAGACAGAAATCCGTTGCCTGGATGACCACCATGGCAATACAGGATGTCAACGGCCATGCCCATGCACAGAGGGACATCACCGACACAAGGTGTCAGTGGCCATGGCCACACACCTGGTAATATATGTCAGTTCAGACTGTACTGTGTGTCGATCTACACAATGACATACTGGGCATGCTCACACACTTAGCTGTTGCAAAGGGCCATCTTGCATGCAGATGGAGTGCAAACACAGAAGGTCTCAGATTGGACTGTACCGTGTGTCCATCTACACAACTGCATACATGGACTGTACTGTGTGTCCATCTACACAACAGCATACTCGGCATGCTCACACATTTAGCTGTTGCAAAGGCCTGTCGTGCATGCAGATGGAGTGTACACACAGAAGGGCACAGTAAGGTATAACTGTCCTCACGCACAGGGCGGTCATACATGCAGTGACCTGTACACACACAGCTGCCATCACAGCTGTCACAGGTGCAGGTCACACACGTGCACACTGCAGTGTACACTGTAGCTGTCAATTCATCACCATGTCATCAGTGCAGCAATACACAGCCTTACAGTACCACAACACCATGTGACACATGACCACTGGGCTGTACAGAGGTGTACACCAGCTGTGCAGAGTACACATGTACCAACAGGGATCCAACAGGTGTTATGCATTGCAATGATACCAGTATACATGAACAGGTCAGCTCAAGACATACCACGGCCCTTACACAGCTGTGACACATGACTGTTGCTGTACACCAATGAACACACATCTGGATATGTCATACATGTGATTGTGTGGATGTGTGCATGGACTGCACACACAACACATACATACATAGCATAGCCTTTGATGTACCTCGTGCATAACAGTGGCCTAATCAATGCTACACACGCAAATGGAAGGTGGGTCCATGTCTGCTGAATGCTCACACTACAGGGGGTAACAATGTTGACCGGGACACATACCATTGTACTGGTCGCCTGTGACACCCGTGATATCATACCACAGTCCATGTGTTATGTATGTCAACACACATGTCCAACAATAGCAATGCATACAAACATAGCAACAGGAGACACATGTGACATCTGTACTGTGCATGCAGCAACCATGCATGTGCAGTGGCCGATGTCCGTAACATAGTTGCACCTAACTATGACATGCAGTCGCAATGCAGACCCATCATTGACACGTGTATACGGTGACATACAAACAGCATGTATGGAGGGATGTGTGTACATAAAGTGGTGAACCACCCATGTAGATGTATGTGTGCAGGGGGTGGCTCACAGTTGTGTCACACACCATCCTATCATGCCATGTGCAAACAGTACGCTATGTCGCTGTTACATGATGGTGCTGACATAATGCATACACAGCGGTCAGGTGTTACCATCTATATGTCACATGGCACTTGTAACACCTACAACCTCCCGTGTGCATATAGCAGCACAATTGCCAGATATAGCATGGTACACATAATGCAATCAATACCACTGCATGTCTATCAAACGTGTCATCATATGGCAGGTGTATTATTCCCAGCACTGCCATGTGTGTCCGAATGTGTGACCAGAGATGCCACATATCGTGGGGAACATGTCCCAGTTGTTACACATCCCTGTACACCGTTGTAGAGATCTGTATATACGTCAGTGTGGGAAGCATTACGTCGGCCGGTGTGGTGCATCACACACGTCGGCTGTCCATATACACGTGTGGTCACCACAGTGTGTGTGTGTGTCTGTATGTATGTCTGGTGCTTGGTGTGAGGGTGTATGCTAATATACAGTGAGAAATGATCACTAACCCCACCTGGTGACTAACCCATAATGGTGATGCAGTGCACTACCCTGTTGATGCTATAGGTCCCAGCCATACTGGCTACCTGTGCATGTTCCTTCTCTGTGACACGTCGTGTGGGTGCATAGTACTGTGAGGGTGATGACCACATAGGCAAGGGTCCCCACCTGAACACTATGGGGTGTGCGTTATAGTGGTGTACACCCTGTGAATGTGGCCATGTTCCCATACTGTTACAGGGTCCTACTGCTGCAAAGTGTGGCCTCCAGCTACGAAGTGACACCTCACATCATCAATGGCCAGACCACTGTGTACAACCCCTGCACCATGTCACCATACCTGTAATGTGTCCTGCTATGTATGTCACGTCTCTGTCCAGTGTTGCCTGTGGCACTGGCCACATGCATCAGGTGCAGTATATGTGTGGACATCTGTGTCATGTTGGTGTTTCCAACAGTCAGGTTGAGGGTACATGTAGCATGCAGATATTGCCAGACGTGCCTGTGAGTAATCCACAGTTACATGTGGGGGACTGCAAACACTGCTACCTGTAGGCACATGCAAGTACACCATAGGAGGGAACCAGGGTATCACAACCAACATGGTGCTACAGATGTAACCGAGACACATACCGTGAACACATCACAATGCATGCTGCACCTGCACTACATTGTATGACCTGTGCATGTCGACTGTACACAACCTATGTCACATACACATTTCTCAGTATTCACACACAACCACTGCAACATACACATCCCTCACTATGCAACACAGGTAATATTACATACACCTCTCACTATTCTGTTCACCCTGTGCATCAGAATATTTGTACATAACCCTGCATCGATGGTGTGGATGACAGGGATGTGGCACAGGCTTCATCATATGCACAGGGTGATATGTTTGCCAGGGGCATAGGCTGCACCAATGGATAACATCATGTGTGTGTGTATAAGGGTTGGTGAGTTGATTGGACATGTCTGTTCAGAATGCATGTGGATGTTGTGGAGCCCTACAGTTGTGTTTGCTGTGTGCGTGTATGTGTGTACACAGTTCTGCCATTTGTGAGGCCTACATGGGGTATAATTGACAGCCCCAGATTGTACAGACCAGGTTGTACAGCTCACTCTGTCTGTCCACAGCCACGTGACCTGTGCCTGTCTGGGGTTGCACAGGCACTACCAGGTGGAGGTACAGAATGGCTACTGTCCGACGACACATGTCCGCTGGAACCGTGTCCCCACTGAGAACGTCCAGGGCCATGTCCATGTAACCTGCTGTGTCCTGGTGTTAACAGCACAGCACCAGCTGCACTGTTACTGCTACCGGCACTATGGGAGTGGGCATGTGAGGTGGCACGCTCACGTCAACCTACACTAGGTGGTGTTGCTGGCCTACATCCACGTGGCCTACGCCTCACTCCTACCAGATGTTCCAGCACAGACAGCTTCTGCTCACAGATTGCCATGCCTCGGTCAAGGATTCCGACCATTTCACCCAATTGCCTATCCAGAACATCAGCAATCTGCTGTTGAGCATTTGCCAATGCCTGGAGTTTGTCATTTAGGGTATGGATAGCAGCCCTCTGCAGCCTCTGCCCTACTCTGTTCTGCCATTCAGCACGTGCCTGTGCCACCATTACAGTCTGGAACATGCATCTGGTGATACCAGCTGCTGCACTCTGTCCTGCAGGTGCATCTCTGCACACTGACACCATGGTGTGTAGACACACCTTCTATAGCCACCACACGTTCCTGTTCCACACTAACAGAAACTGACTGTTCTTTCTCTATGGCCACTGGTGATGTGGTATGTGTTGACAGCAGAACTGTGTGCGGGGAAGAGGGGGGCATAGCTGGGATGGTAACCATGGGCACAGATTCAGCCCCTGACAACCCTGCCTGTACCTCATGCATATGTTCATCACCGTTAGTATCTGTGGGGACACTAACATCAGATGGACCGCAGGAGGGTAACGTTCCTACATCACCTGTGAATGCAAAGAAATACTGTAAAGTACAATAGACACAGACACACAGACACACACACAGACACACAGACACACACACACACACACACACACACACACACACACACACACACACACACACACACACATACACACACACACACACACACACACACACACACACACACACACACACACACCATGCATGTGATTTGTCAGATGCCATGCAGCATGCCTGTGATACAGTAGAGGGCATGCAGCTCAGACATTAATAGTGTTAGTAAGCATACCTCCCTGGGGTGCACACTACAGCAAGCAGGTGTCATATCAGTAGCCATGCAGTTCACACAATCATGGTAGTATGCATGCATCCCCGTGATACACCATGTGGCCCAGAACAGGATAACAGTACACATGGCTGACATGACCTTGACATGTAATCTGCTGACATGTGCATTAACATGCATACATGTCTGACACAATGGTGTCCTGACACATGTACAGAATCATAATGGGCTTCACATTGCAGTGTTGTCTGTATGCCCTACAGATAGAATGCATGTTTAGCAAATGTGCATGAGCATGGGAGGTTAGTGTGAGCCATCTACATTGCTATACAGTGTGAAGTACAGACACTGTGCCATTGCATGGCATCATGAGGCATCTATATTGCTGTAGAATGCATAATATGTACACATTGCATAGCCATAACTGCAACACAGTCATGATGTTCAACAGATCGTATATGGTAGACTTCAGTGACACCTCCAGTAGCTGTGCACAGGCTTTTAGGATGTCCAGTGTACCACATCAACTGTATAATCGGTCAACTAAGGCTATATTTGGACCATGTGTGGACAATGTGCAATAGGGTATATACACATCCCATGTACTGTGTGGCTACATGTCTCTGGCCATCCCCCATGGCCATGTGTGCACATGTGTTGGCCAAATGTGTGTGATGGCCATCTATCTCACATGTCTGTGTTGTCCCATATGACATACACCCATAGATGTCAGATATGTCACAATCCACAGGGCTATGCAGACAACAGGTTGTATGTTTGGTATGTGGGGTATAGGTCATGCGATAGTGTGACAATATTGCAGACAGAACACTACGTGTCTGGGACATGTCAGGTGGCACATCACAATGTGTGCACCCAATGCAGGGGCATATGACACAATGGTGACACCTGTGGGCTGCCCATATCACAGCTCACTGTGTGGTACTGTGTGCATTCACACATGTTGTTCCAATGCATACTACATATGCCTCCATTGTAGAACACCTCCACCATTGTATGCACAGCTGACCACACATGTCGCAATGACAAGTACTGTGGTTTCAAGTCGGTGTATCATTTCATTTGTATATATTGCACATGGGTGGCCTGTGTGAATGATGGGTGATGCGATCTGCATATCGTGACTGGAACAAATATCAGGTGTGCAAGTGTTAACTGGCCACATGGCAAATAGATCTACACTGTAACATGCATGATACTGATGACAGTCTCACCTGCAATGGACTCATGTCTGTGTGGCACGCCAGAGGAACCTGTATAGGGGTGACACAGCAGTATGAACATTATCCATGACTGTATGACAGCCATAGGTTGCACTGTGCATGTGAACACATTCACCTGTGTAATAGCATATAGTATGCACATGTGTGCATACACAGCATAGCATACTGTAGTATGCAGCATGTGTGTCCACATACCATGCATATGTTGTTACTTTACATAATGTACAGTGACACATGCAACTAAATGGGATATAATAGCCATATGTGCAGTACTGACTTACCAGGCAACTCCAGGCTCATTGGTTGGGAGACACCCACCTCCACGATGGCAGCTAGTGTTTGTGGATGCTATTCCCTGGGTGTCCAAACAACGAAAAGTTGAGTTAGAAAAAACCTTTTATAAACAACAAAGCTTTCAGGTTAGAAAAACCCTTTTTCAATGTTTCACAAACAGTATGTTTAAAAACGCCCCTATATATACAACACATGTATTAATTGATCATATGACCTACAGCCACCATCACATGATCAAAGCTAATATATAAAACACATGAAAACACATTAAGAAAACACTTAAAAAATACTTGAAAAGACATTTGAAAAAACATATAAGTATTTGATCAACAATAAAGCTAGTGTCAAAATTTATCTATTTATTATCTAGTAAATGACATATTCAAAACTGTTAAAAATTTGTTTATATGTACAATATAATATAATATGTAGTGTACTATCTAAACATTGTAAAATCAAGTCAATCTAGTTTGTTGAATTCTATTTAAAACTGGCTTTAAAGACACTGCACTATTCAAGCCGGGGTAGTTATCTGCTAAGAGTCTAACTATCCAATCATACTCCCTGAGGTCCAATAAGTTAGACAAATCACCTCCTCTAGGTGAAGCTATAATGTGATCTAAAACTTGAAAACTAAATTGATGTTCACTACCCCTTAGGGCTATGTGCTTAGATAGCGCATTATTTTCATTTAAATGTCTAATGTTAGATTTATGCTCGGTTATACGTTCTTTTAGCTTTCTAGTGGTTTTACCCACATAGAAAGCTGAGCATATCTTGCATGTTGCCAGATAGACCACGTGACTAGATGTACAAGTGGCATAGCCATTAAAAACATATTCTTTCCTTGTTATTGGATGTTTGAAAGTATCTGTATAAGACATATCACTATTTTTAAAAATATCATTACAACAATTGCAGTTGTAGCACAGATATGTACCCTGCTTCATGCTGATTTTTGCACATTCTTTCATGTTTTTAAAATCTTTATATCCAAGCATATTCTTCAGCGTTCTCATATTTTTATAGCAAAAGTAGGGTCTGTCACCAACTATTGATTTTATATCATCATCTGCTAGCAATACTTTCCAATATTTAAGTAGTATTCTATTTATGTTATTCGACATTAAGTTATATGTAGTTATAAATCTTAATTTTTGTATAGCAGGTTTGTTCACTTCAATATGATTTCCTACATCATGTGTCTTATTGAAAATTGGTTCATACATCCCTTCTCTGTTGGACATTATATGCTCTTTCATATTTTCTAATAGATTAGATTATGTTTCTTCATTAAATAATACTACCAATTATCTGAAGTTTACAGCGGAAATATCAGATACTTGTATTCACTTTCTGGATGTAGAAATTAAAATGAATAACAAAGAGATTAATACATCAATCTATAAAAAAGATGTGGCTTCTGGTAGATATTTGCATGCAAACAGCATGCATGCACCCCATGTCTTTAAGGGTATTGTCAAGGCCCAAATGGCCAGAGTTAGTAGACTCAATTCCCAACATGATAAGTTTATAAAACAACTGGATGAAGTGTTTGAAGAATTTAAGAACAGTGGATATTCCGTGGATCTATTAGAAAATATGAAAGAGCATATAATGTCCAACAGAGAAGGGATGTATGAACCAATTTTTAATAAGACACATGATGTAGGAAATCATATTGAAGTGAATAAACCTGCTATACAAAAATTAAGATTTATAACTACATATAACTTAATGTCGAATAACATAAATAGAATACTACTTAAATATTGGAAAGTATTGCTAGCAGATGATGATATAAAATCAATAGTTGGTGACAGACCCTACTTTTGCTATAAAAATATGAGAACGCTGAAGAATATGCTTGGATATAAAGATTTTAAAAACATGAAAGAATGTGCAAAAATCAGCATGAAGCAGGGTACATATCCGTGCTACAACTGCAATTGTTGTAATGATATTTTTAAAAATAGTGATATGTCTTATACAGATACTTTCAAACATCCAATAACAAGGAAAGAATATGTTTTTAATGGCTATGCCACTTGTATATCTAGTCACGTGGTCTATCTAGCAACATGTAAGATATGCTCAGCTTTCTATGTGGGTAAAACCACTAGAAAGCTAAAAGAACGCATAACTGAGCATAAATCCAACATTAAACATTCTAATGAAAACAATGCGCTATCTAAGCACATAGCCCTAAGGGGTAGTGAACATCAGTTTAGTTTTCAAGTTTTAGATCACATTGTAGCTTCGCCGAGAGGAGGTGATTTGTCTAACTTATTGGACCTCAGGGAGTATGATTGGATAGTTAGACTAGTAGCAGATAACTATCCTGGCTTGAATAGTGCAGTGTCTTTAAAGCCAGTTTTAAATAGAATTCAACAAACTAGATTGACTTGATTTTACAATGTTTAGATAGTACACTATATATTATATTGTATATATAAACAATTTTTACAATAGTTTTGGATATGTCACTTACTAGATAATGAATAGGCAAATGTTGACATTAGCTCTATTGTTGATCAAATACTTATATGTTTTTTCAAGTGTTTTTTAAAGTGTTTTTTCAATGTTTTCTTAATGTATTTTCACGTGTGTTTATACATTAGTTTTGATCATGTGATGGTGGCTGTAGGTCATGTGATCATTTAATTCATGTGATGTATATATAGGGGCGTTTTTAAAAATACTGTTTGTGAAACATTGAAAAAGGGTTTTTTTAACCTGAAAGCTTTGTTGTTTATAAAAGGTTTTTTCTAACTCAACTTTTCGTTGTTTGGATTCCTTTGGACTTTATTTCAGTGCTTTTTATTGTGATTTTACTTTTACACTGAGGTTGGGTATTTCAACAGCCCACTACAGCCAACTAATTATGGACTATCAAAGTCGTTTGAAATCCCTGTTTGAGAAGGAAGTTAATCCACTCTTGAAGTTTACTTCTAATGTTATTCCAACTACGACAAAAGACAGCATTTCCTCTGTTAATACGTTAGATTTTGAGCGACGGATACAAACATTAGAAAGAAAGGTTGGTGCTTATAAGCGACTGCAGTGGCAGCGCTTTAGTTTCGATGCATACATGGAGCAGGGTATAGCTCCTCGAGGATTGAGAATTACAAAGATGCCTTCCTATGGGAACGCATATCCCGAACTATTGAAACAGTGGCAAACCTTAAATCTAAAGTTAAGCAAAGAATACATGTTGTTAATGAATAAATTCTTTCTTGATGTTGAGAATCAGTTGAAATCTGAGATCATAGCAAAAGAGGATGAACTGTTAGCACTACCGGGCTTTACAAACGCACAAACAATGTATACCTCAATGATGGACAGACTAAGTGGACTAGATGACCGCTTAGAAGCTGTGAAAAAGAGAAAGCTTATACGAGACATTTCCGACTATCAGTCGGGCAACATCTTCTCTTGGCCGAAAGCTGATATATCTGCAAGTTTCAGAGGTGATAAAAATATGACCTCTGAATTAAAACCAAAAGACATATCTGTTGTTGCCAAACAAACACCGAATACTATATCCCTAGACTCACTTGATGATTTCCCTGAAATGGTAACTGTACCTTTAATTTCAGCACTATCTGCTACTGATACTTCATCAACTGGAGCGAGTTGTCCTTTGAAACAAGTGATGTCATCAGTAATCGACGAAGGGGAGTCGAGATTGGAACATGAGGTGGATGTAACCCATGTAGGATTAGCAGAAGGCGAACATGGAGAACGGACAAGCCAAACAGCATTACCTATGCAGAAAACTCTGACGAGCTATTTCGTTAAACCGTTCCAGTTACAACAGGCGGAACGTGTGAAGGAAAAAGAAGATAAAAGGATTGGAAATAGATCCAAATCAAGGGGAAGATCATTCTCGAGACATAACAGTCCACGTGTGGAGCTAAAAAGAAAAAACGACAGTCCGCAAAAACAACAGAAAGTAGCCAGGAGGTAACACCAGGCATAATTAATTTATCAGCATTTACGCTAAATATGGAGCATATTGCTATATTAAAAAAGGGACTGGGGTTTATACCTACGAGAGTGGAGGATATGGTGAATGTATTGACTGACTTAAAACTATTTGTTAGATCTTTAGCCCTTAAGCTAATTTTTAAAACTAATGATTATGATAGAAACGCTTGTAAAAGACGTAGTGTATTTATTCCTTGCTATCCACCTGTATTAGTGGCATTTTACAATTTGTGTGAGCATGATATAAGAAAATTGTATGACAACAAGAGAAGTAATTATTCTTTTAACACTACCTATTCTGAGCATTTAGCTTTAAGGGAACTTATGGGAAATGCACATATCGTTATTAAAGCGGCAGATAAAGGTGGGGCCGTCGTGATTATGAATGATTGTGCCTATAGACAGTCAGTCATGGTGTTGTTAGAGGATGAAGTTGCATTTAAGCATATAACAACCGCAGATGTTAAAAAACATATATCCTATGTGAATATGTGTATTTACGAGTTACAATTGTCAAATGATATATCTCTTGATTTATTTCACTTTTTCACAGTGCCATGTCCAATAACACCACAACTGTATGGCGTACCTAAGGTACATAAATCCTTAGATAAACCTCCAATGAGGCCGATAGTATCCGGTAAAGGCTGGATCACCGAGCCAATATCTTTATATTTGCAGAAGCAGCTGCAACCATTGTTATCTATATGTAAAACAGTACTTAAGGACACTATAGATTTCCTAGAAAAATTAAAATTATGTTATCTAGATTTGAAAGCAACAATGAATAACTTTAATGACATCTATATGGTGGTCATGGATATTAATTCATTGTTTACAGTCATTCCACATGACATTGGGATAGATTCCATCAGAAGTTTTCTCATGGAAGCCCAGAAGGGAACGGGTAGATATGTAGAAAATATATGTATGCTACTGGACCTAGTGCTGAGAAATAATATATTCCTATTTGATAATAACATATATTTACAACAAACGGGCGTAGCAATGGGCACGCCCGTGGCAAATACATATGCCAACCTTGTTCTTTACCAGTGGGAGAAGGAACATATAGGTAATGGTGAACATTTTGTGAATAACAGCATATTATTTTATCAGAGATTTGTGGATGACTGCTTTCTGCTTTGGAAAGGAAGTATAGTGGACCTGTTAGATTATGTTTCTTCATTAAATAATACTACCAATTATCTGAAGTTTACAGCGGAAATATCAGATACTTGTATTCACTTTTTGGATGTAGAAATTGAAATGAATAACAAAGAGATTAATACATCAATCTATAAAAAAGATGTGGCTTCTGGTAGATATTTGCATGCAAACAGCATGCATGCACCCCATGTCTTTAAGGGTATTGTCAAGGCCCAAATGGCCAGAGTTAGCAGACTCAATTCCCAACATGATAAGTTTATAAAACAACTGGATGAAGTGTGTGAAGAATTTAAGAACAGTGGATATTCTGTGGATCTACTAGAAAATATGAAAGAGCATATAATGTCCAACAGAGAAGGGATGTATGAACCAATTTTTAATAAGACACATGATGTAGGAAATCATATTGAAGTGAATAAACCTGCTATACAAAAATTAAGATTTATAACTACATACAACTTAATGTCGAATAACATAAATAGAATACTACTTAAATATTGGAAAGTATTGCTAGCAGATGATGATATAAAATCAATAGTTGGCGATAGACCTTACTTTTGCTATAAAAACATGAGAACGCTGAAGAATATGCTTGGATATAAAGATTTTAAAAACATGAAAGAATGTGCAAAAATCAGCATGAAGCAGGGTACATATCCGTGTTACAACTGTAATTGTTGTAATGATATTTTTAAAAATAGTGATATGTCTTATACAGATACTTTCAAACATCCAATAACAAGGAAAGAATATGTTTTTAATGGCTATGCCACTTGTATATCTAGTCACGTGGTCTATCTAGCAACATGTAAGATATGCTCAGCTTTCTATGTGGGTAAAACCACTAGAAAGCTAAAAGAACGCATAACTGAGCATAAATCCAACATTAAACATTCTAATGAAAACAATGCGCTATCTAAGCACATAGCCCTAAGGGGTAGTGAACATCAGTTTAGTTTTCAAGTTTTAGATCACATTGTAGCTTCGCCGAGAGGAGGTGATTTGTCTAACTTATTGGACCTCAGGGAGTATGATTGGATAGTTAGACTAGTAGCAGATAACTATCCTGGCTTGAATAGTGCAGTGTCTTTAAAGCCAGTTTTAAATAGAATTCAACAAACTAGATTGACTTGATTTTACAATGTTTAGATAGTACACTACATATTGTATTATATTGTACACATAAACAAATTCTTAACAGTTTTGAATATGTCATTTACTAGATAATAAATAGATAAAATTTGGACACTAGCTTTATGGTTGATTAAATACTTATATGTTTTTTCAATTGTCTTTTTAAGTATTTTTTAAGTGTTTTCTTAATGTATTTTCACGTGTTTTATATATTAGTTTTGATCATGTGATGGTGGCTGTAGGTCATATGATCATTTAATACATGTGTTGTATATATAGGGGCGTTTTTAAATATACTGTTTGTGAAACATTGAAAAAGGGTTTTTCTAACCTGAAAGCTTTGTTGTTTATAAAAGGTTTTTTCTAACTCAACTTTTCGTTGTTTGGATTCCTTTGGACTTTATTTCAGTGCTTTTTATCGTGATTCCCTGGGTGTCCCCAGACTGGCCAGTAGCTCCTCGGTGTGTGTGAGTGGGGGCTGGGTTGGTGGCCCACCACCTGTTCCACCTTGTTCCCTGGCAATTGCAGTGGCACGCTATTTTGAATGTCGTATCAAGTCCATGCAGTGTCTGCGCACCTGCTTGTAGGTGAGGTTATGGCCACCCACATCGTTCACCCTCCTGCATAGATCCTGCCACAGGTCATCCCGCTGCTGGGCATGCTGTGGCACATGGTTGAAAAACAAGTCATAGTTGTCATGGAGCTGTGGGATGAGGACATCATCCTCCTGGCGGCTGTATGCTGGGAGGCGTGTACGGGGCATTATCTGTAAGACATAATGATGGTGACAGGTCACAGTTTCAGAGATGTACAGAGATACTGCTGCACATATATTTCTATGACATCTACTACATCTGCACAGTTATCTTTGCAAAGCATCATGACACTGACATGACTGACGTGTTTGTGTCACACACGTCACACCCATTATACATTGGATATCATCACCATATATGTGTGTCACCTCATTACAGTGTTCATACTCCATGTAAATATTGTCTTGCTCTGGGCATGTCTATTTGCCTGCACTTGTGTTCTTACCTATCTGCACATGCCTGGATGTGTCCACGGTAATGCTGTTGACCTGGATGCTGTGTATATGTCACATATCAACACAGACACAGCCATAATGGACTTGACCAGTGACAATGCACACATACGCATGGACACCTGTACATGCATGTGTTTTGCCATATACATCTACACAGCACTGTACAACTGTTCAACATCCTGCCACGGATCGCCTGTATTGCACATGTGATAGACATGGGACAATGCCTAGTCAGACGACATTCGCAAGGATAGTTATCAACCATAGCATGTGCGGGCACAGTTTCCAAGCTGTAACAGACAGTCATTATGCCACCGCAAGGTGCATCAGTGCCACATTACTGATCCAGTCAGTTGATAGTACATCTACCTTGCAGCCATCACACCATGTATGACTGGGATGGCATGTGCAGCTTTGATGGACAGGGTTGCATGGTATGGCGGGAGTATGTCACATATATGGCACAGGGATCTGTCCAGCCTGTGGCGATCCTAGTATTAGGATGGTGGCTGTCCATGACATATGTCTTATAGATCAGGATATGGACATGTAGCATGTCCATCATCGTGGTGTAGCAAATGTCTTTCTGCAAGGTAGACAGCATGCTGCATAGTGGAGGTGAGGATTGTGAAGGCTGGTATCGCACATCCATGCATAGCCATTACCCCTTAAAGGTGGTGTGTGATCCAATATTGGTCACCACAGTGCTGTATATGCCTGTCCAGTGATCTCCATGCTCATGGATGGCACCCTCACATGACATGGGTACCTCATATGACTACCTAAGGGGCTTGAAGATGTCACCAAGTCAGGGGGTGCACTGCACAGCACCATCCCTTACACAGTGTCCATAATGTTAACCACAGCCTAGATAGTAGTTTATGGGTACAGGGATGTTCACCTAGCGGTGACAATGCTGGTATCATCCATCAGACTGTGCACATATGTTACACACCTCACCCACACAGCCCATTCTGTATGTTGTTCACAACACTGACACAGCTATACTGATAGGTCATGGCCATTCACAGCCTTACATACACAGATGCCTAACATTTGTCTGTGTGGTATGGGCTACAATGAGGGTGGGGTACAACACATTAACCCTGCTCTACTGTAGCTGGCACTGGTGTGATGTGCACATGTCACTCTTGCACCTTTTGTAGTTGTGAGTCTGTCAACTGGCCACTGGTGGAACACTCCTGTGACATACATAGGTATTTGTAATCAAACATCCGTGCTGTCTTGTACATCTGTACTGCTAACATCTACAGTGTAATGGTTCATGTACATGCACACCAAACGCAGCAGGGTTATAGTGCGGTGCCTCCCAAAATGACTGTCATCACCACTTGTGGGTTGATATTATCCAACACCCTATCTGTATTGTATGGTCATGCTAGGCACTTGTTCAGAACTTGTGAGCATGTCATGAGCTATTGATTACTATAGCACCCATTCCACACCATTTCCCACAGGTACACTGGCTGTCCTACACTTCCCAGCTTGCTTATGGTACAACAGCTGTTGTACACATGTAACGCACATATCCTGTGGGACATGGTTGTATATACGGGCATGTCCAACTGTCACGTACCAGTGCTACTGCCTGTCTATATGAGGGATATGTCGTACATGTGGCAATAGAGCAATTGTCTCATGTACACATTCAATGCTCACCGCCCAACATACAGCACTACAGCCTGTGGGGGATGCACTTCTGCAGCCGTGTTGGGGGCATAGCTCTCAAGTGTACCTCATTACGAGGAATGTACCTCATTTGGGGTCTTAAAAGGTGCATCTTCCTCAAGGTTCCACAGTGAAAGAGTCTGTCACACATTCATTGTTGGAAATTGTTTACCTGCTAGCCATGGCTAAATAGATGGGAATCATATTAATTCATTAGAATATCTTTTTTATATGTAAAACCAGCCTATTTTAGCCATCATATGCCCTTCCTAGTTGAAGCTGTTAGTAAGCCAGTTGTAAGTGTTCCACGTTTTGCCCATTTGTCACACATTATGAGGGCTAATGTTCCTCATTTTGGGGACAGGAGGTTGACAGCTATGGCTGGGGGTAATGCTGTCACCAACCCTGACTGCACCTGACAGTCATTTGGGGATGTGTAACATTTGCAACACACCCCACCCATCACATAGTCTCACATGATCTCCACCACTGGCCACACCTATGAGGACAACTTGTGCAGTACGTCTCCATACTCAGTGTAGGCACCAGAGGTAGCTCCCATCATGGAAGACAATATCACCAACTTATAGCCCACAGACTCATGTGTGCCCATCACATACAGCCAATAGGGAGTTATAACAGTCACAACACACCAGTCATAGGTGACTCTGTAGGGAGTCACACTGCAGTTCCACACAGCAGGCTACACAAAGTGATAGTCGTTTACATCTTGCTGTCGGGTAACTGCTTCTGCAATATAACCTATGCACCCATGCCACACCTCACCAGGTACGATGTGACTGTCATTCTCCATGTTAGTGTGACTGCCCTGTGATGCCACTTCACAGACTATGTGTGCAGGGACATGCAATAGCTCACCAGTCTTAAAGCCCTGAGGGTGTGGGCCAAGCCCTGGGGAGCATTTTGCATTCATCCGGACATGATACCACTGTACAATGACCGACTGTGTCACTTCAACAGTTGCCTATGCTCCTATTGTCATTCCACAGGCATCTGGTATCTGTCCACTTTGACTGACCTTGTCAAACACAATGCTGTGGCACAGATGACTTGCACCTTTCAGCCCTGGGAGTATAGCTCACATGTAAGGCTCTTGCTGCTTCTATACTGCCTGTCTTGCACAGTTTCCAATAACTGTCACCGGCAGAACGGGAACTGGCAAGCACGACATGGGGTCATGTGATACAATGCTTGCATCTTCCTCTGTGACACATGCAGGCAAGGCACACCTTATAATGCACCACTCAAACATCTCTGCAGTGACTGGGACCTGCCTCTAGGCTCTGCAGAGCACACCTGCAATGACAGGTTATAGACAGACCATACCTTTCAGGCACATACCTGGACCGGCACACCCACAGCTGAGGGGTTCCCATATCCCACTATGTTGTGCACACATCCTGGCTAGTTACTTAGCACAATGCATCAGAGGTGCTCCATGTGCAACTAACTGTGTCCGGGACTGCTATACACATTGTAACAAGCTACAGAGTCAACATCATACCCCACGGTTAACATACCTTATTTGTTGGTATATTGGACAGTGGGCCTCAGACAGCTACTACTGATGTGTGACTGACACTACCCCACACTTAACTGGGATAGCCACTCATGTACCGACACATCCATGAGTCATAACCTCCGCTCTGCTGTATCAACCCATACACACCACCTCCAAGACCTACATTAACCTTGACATGAACACTACCACCATGTGACTGGTGTTACACACCTGGGGTTATCCCCTCATTGGTGGATTCTGAACATATGCTAATCAACCTTGTTAGCCACATCCCAGCACCACACCCATCACAGCATACACAGTACATGAAGACTACAACACCTACTACAGACGTCTGCTGACAGCGGTTGATAATGTCATGACACCCGTGCAGATGGACAATGCACATACAAATGCTGACACATACCCCAGTGCACTTCATTAGCATGTACACAACTGCATGGATCATGCTATTCCACACAGAGCCATGTTGGTACACACCAGATAACAGACACCACTCTGGTGGTCATGTTCCATGGACATATGTACAACAACAGGTGTAGGCTGTTGCACAGTGGTGTACATTCCCATTGGTGGGGTGGCTCACTGGTCAGCCGTGGTAGGGCTACAGGGTCCCTTATCCCATACTCCAAGACTAGCTACGCAAACATGACTGCGACACATTCCGGGGTGTACCACCAGGCATTATGGTGGTATGTCAGTAGTCGATGGCAACACCCACATCTGCTGTCACATACAACAGTCACTCAGGAACATTACAGACCCAGGTGATGTTGGCAACATGCTGAAGGATGGATTCAATGCTAACATTACACCCTCTCACTCACTACAGGGCCACAATCCATACAGGAACATTGTGGTGTTCCTGTGGTCACACCTACACAGTACTGACCTGCACTCTATATGTCCTGGGACACTGGCCCCATGTCACCTTCCAACGTCCCAGGCTGTGATGTCCACCAACCTCTGAATGACATGTCTCCCCACTAGGCCACCATATTCAGTAATAGCCTTGTTTCAGACACTGTAGCCCCTGAATGGCACACAGCAGCATTTATCACACTACACACAGGTGGCACCACAATGCACGAGTGGGACTATAGTCCTACACACCTGACTGGACTGTTCTGCATGGCTATGGGGCACATCATCAAGGACGTCATTCACAGAGACATTGTTGGGCTCCCGTCCTTTGCTGCCACATGGGTTGGGCTTGTTAGGGCCAGAGCATGGCCCCTACACATGGTGGACTCCTTTCATACAGTTACCAGGGCAGTTGCTGATGGTGCGGGAGTCCACACATCCTACATTGTCCTCTCATTGCCTTTCAGCACCATTCTCCATTCTGGTATTGACAACATACACATCCACCTGCACATCGTACCCTATGTCACAGGATGTTATGCAATGTAGCTCATGGACAGGACACACACAGTGAGGAAAGCATACCATAGTACCTACTACATGTCAGGTACATTTGGCATACCACAGTCCTCAGTCATAGGGCCCCTCATGTTCAGTATATGCTTCCCTGTGGTACAGGCTAGCACAGGGGACTTTCCCTGCCAAGCTTTCAAACCCCTGCATACAAAGTGCCATGATTGCTCCACCAGCTGATACTGACTCCATCCATATGGGTGTCGCTGTAACAGATACATGATATGACTATCATGGCATCAAGCTGCATGACACAAGGTGCATGAACATCACCTTTGCATTACACCATTCACCCACTGACTATCACATGGGTGGTAGTCCCCTACATACATATCACATTGTACATGTTTGCAGTACACACATATGTCACACCCACTCCTGTGGTTACCGTATTGCCACTGTGGCGTGGATATCCTTCTACATGGCCACACCTATCTGTACTGGTTGTGTAGCTGGTACATAGGCACCCATTGTACCTCAGAACTCAAGACATCTACACACATTCAAGCATACACCACCCCATTTAGGGTGTACCTTACACAACAGCTACAGCTTTACATACCACAACATTAACACGCCATGACATTTACTGAGCTCCGACAGTTTAAGTATGCGGCTGCACTATGGACACCACATCTGTACACATTTGCATACTACATACTCAGGGGTGACCTCTGCTGATCAGACAGGGCCCATGTCCACAACATTATTAATGGATATACTCCTCATACGCAACATAAGCAAAAGCCACTGTGAGCAACATGCTCATGGATATGTGTACACACGCCACAATGAGTGGGATGTGCTTGAGGGTTACATTCCCAAACCGGACACTCACCATGCTTTGGAACATAAGTCCTATGTACATCACGCAGGGACACTCAGTAGCACTGTTCATGTGATACCTCCCTTGGTGGTTGGGAGACACATGTAGGCCTGGGATCACTGCAGTGGCTGTACTGTGTAGAGGTGCAGGTGACACATGGCTCTGCTGTTCACAGGACACTACCCTAGAGAGGTGCCACTAGTGTGAACACTGTAGTTGTGCTTACACATGGACTTGCCAGACTGCATACTACCCCACTATGCACCTGTGAAGCTATTACATGTCCTTTGTGCATGGTTACTTGGTAGCCCTTCCATTTAGATTAGCTATCATGCTATTACAATGTCCCATGCCTACAAGCCGTATGTATCCTGTTATTGTACATGCCAATAGACGATACCTGTGGTATGCATGATATGCCTGTTATGCTGTGTAGAATATCTGTCATATCTACCTACAATACTATACATTACGCATATTTCACATAGTATCCCATAATGCAAAGCATACTTGCACAGCGGGACCACCTTAGATATGTCATTAATGTTATATGCCCATACACATGCGTGCTGTGACAGTATATCAACATATACTATCCCCTGCTATGGCATGTCCTTGTTGGACGTACCCTACCACTGACGGCGGGTTGTATGGAATTGTTCTGTTTAACGCCCTCATGTAGCATCCCTTGTGGTGTCTGTGCTGTGTACCTTGTGTCCCACTGCTGGACGCACAGTTTCTACAAGCGTTAGTATGCTCAGCAAGACATCACTACATAAATACCTTTTCCCACTTTATGCATTGCGGACACGTTTAATTAATGCAAACCAGGCTATACATACAGTAAAACTAATTAATACAGATCATGCTATACATAACCTTACATATTGGGTGTTCTACATACCTTGTTATCGTTACGGCATTTCGTTTCTATCTCTCTCACAGTGTTTCAACTGGTATTCGGTATGAGCATACGGTTTGAATGTCTGGCAAGTCATCCTTATATACGTCGATACCTGTAACATATGGATTCATCCCACCAATTGGTGTTCCTGAGTGACTAATTACTTGCATATCAGCTGTGCAGCTACTCCATTCGCCAATTACGCGGCAACAGTGGGGTATAATGGAATTCTCCACTTGGGCGTTGACTGTTTGCCCTACCTTCGGGGAGACGGTCTGTATTGTGTTTTGTTATGTGTAATTGCAACTGCTATGCATGGAGACAAGTATACTTTGGATTCATGTCCCCCGTGGATTGTGTGTGACAGGTAGAGTATTTGGTTCAACATGTGGGTGTACCTGTCATCCCAACATCTGATAACAGACTATTGCAAACAAAACCTGTAACATGGCTGTTTGTTCCATTATACAACGACTGCAATTTTGCATGACACCTTTAATTGTGTCTCTCACACGGTATGTTGAGGGTTCTGCAGATGTAATTGATTGACTGGATGTTTGTGCTGCTATTACAGACTGTATTGCTTTAGTTTCTAGTGTGGGGGATGTTGGTGGGTGTACGTAGCATATACAGGTTTGTGGGCCTCGCATTTCTACATATTCCATATATATGTGTGTAGGCTCCATCCCTAATTAGAGAGCTAACAGTTAGTAGACTTATGTTACGGGATTGTACGTTGGGCCATTGTTAATTGGTTTCTATATCGTCTGCTGGTGAGCTTGCTACTTGTATACCTCCGGAATTGCAGCGATATATCAAGGGATATGTGTAAGTGACAGCTATCCCTTGTATTTCTGTCCCAGATATTTGCAGTCATTGCAGTTGTGTTGGTAAAAGAGCCTGTTTGCCATGGGTTGCCACCTTTTCATATGGTCATTGTTGGACACTTGCGGGACACACAGCGGTGTTTACAGGCCAACATGTAGCCACGGTCAGTACACAGGTTAGCATATACTTTTATCCTCAATACATAACTATTGTTGTGGGACTTTGGCTACTTATCATATTGCATGTAACATTTAAGATTCTTACATACAGGCATAACTATTAAATATGACTATTACATTATATATGGGACATATTAATGTCCTACCATCTCAGACATTTGCCCTTTGTACTGTTTTATGTCAGGACACACCTGCCCAGGGTGGGGCTGTCCCTCCTACTGTGGGACAGGTAGTAACCGTATGCCTATGGCTAGCTATACCCACACCTACCATACTGATCTGCCTCTGACTTGGCACTAACAAACACATGTTGCATACACACACACACACATTACAGTCACACGGAGATGCACACGGCACCCTCAATGCACACTTACACAGACTACGGCACTCACAAATACAGTTGAATACAGTACCTATGTGGACCGCAACACCGGCAACAGTGACTAAATGCCCCTTCATATCATCATACTATTACTCGCGGCTGTACTGTTCTGGTACTGTGTTCTGTCGGTCTTTCAGCCTCGTGGTTACGCATGTTGGTATGTTACACATTCCATAGTTGGCGGTATCCTATTTATTTGTACCTCCAAGGTGTTATGAATGTTGTTGAACTATCTATTATATTTGCAGATATGTTAAACACAAAATACTGGAACAGAAGGAAGAAGGCACACACTAGACCTCAGTGATAAAGTGAAGCTCTTTTCGTTTATGTTAAATCATAAACTTCTTCAGACAAAATTCTACAATTCAAGTCACATTTAAATACATAATAACACAAATGCATTAACCAATCAGCAAGTAGAATACATTAATTAAAATAGACACTAATAACAAACGCACCACCCCCTTATTAAAGCAACTGAAATAAATTTAAACACACAGAAATACAAATAGTTTCTGTCATCACATCAAACTAGTCTAGTGCTAGAACTATAAACACAACTTAACTATATTATAAAATCAGTTTTACTTTAACTACAAAAAAGTTTTTTTAAATAAAAAAAAGAAGAAGAAAAAGAAAAATTTAAGTAAAATTCCAATTCTAACTTCATTCTATTTGTTCACAAAGTTAACTAACGATTCAAACTTTTAAGTTTCAATATGCTACCTATAACACAGCCATCATTTAAACCAGGCTGGTGGTAAGCGTTAAGCCTAATCTGCCAGGAAAGTTCTAACTCTTCAAGTTTTAAAGCATCTGGGCCACCTCTTGGGTTAGTAAGCACTTGATCAATAACAATGAATTTAAATGTATGTCCAGGAAATAGATTAATATGTTTCGCTAGGGCATTTTCAAGTTTGTGTTTCCTAATAGCGTAAAGATGTTCATATACTGCGTTCCGAAGCTTTCTTTCAGTCTTGCCCACGTAAACGCTGGGCAAAACTGACACAAAGCCAGGTATACAACCATCTTAGAGTTGCAGTTGTTCCTAAACTTTAAGTTAAACACAAAGTTGTTCACTGAAATTCTGTTGGATTCTAAATATAACCACAATAGTTACAAGCTTGGCATTTATACATGCCAGAGTCCTAACAGGGTTAGATCTAAGTCCTTCACAGTAGCTTTTAAGGTTTCTACCTTTTCTATAAATCACTACAGGTTGATCACCCACCTTGGAGAAGACGTCAATGTCACCTTTAAAAATGTCCCAATTTTTTCTAAGAATATTGAAACAAGCAGAACTATTAATACAGTAATTGGTAATGAAAGCAGAGTTAAATCTATCTGGTCGTAAATGATTATCTGAGTCCTGGTCAACAACAGGGCTAAGAGGCAAAGTAGTGATAGATGACCTAATTGACCTGTTGGACAATAAGGGAACATAAACCAAGGTGTGACGTTTATGAGTTACCTCGTGAATTAATTCACTAATAAGGTGTAAAGGATACCCTCTAGACTGGAACATTTCTTTAATAAATAAACATTCCTGGTCAAAACATCATCCAATGTGGAAATCGTGCTGCTCGGACTAACTGTCCTTTAATGATGGCACGTTTCTGATGGTAGGGGTGACAACTTATAATGTAACATGGAGTTACAGTAGGTTTTCTTTCTGTGAATTGATGAGACAAATCTACTTGACAGGGTATCTTTAGTCAAAGAGATGTCTAAATAATCAATAACGAAACATTAAAGTTAAATGTAAATTCAAGAAATGGTGTCGTCGAATTAAAGTATTCAACCAATAGTTCAGCTTCTGAAGCATTGCCATCCAAAAGGATAAAGATGTCGTCCAAAAAGCGGGTGTAAAATATGATGTTGTCTTTAAATAAGTTGTTATTGAATACAAAATGATGTTCTAATAGGCCATCACCATGTTGGCCACACTGGCCCCACAAGGGGCCATTGCCACCCCTACTCTTTGAAGGTAGAAGTCACCATCAAACACAAAAAAGTTATTTTTCAGAATTAACTCCAATAAATCACCAACAAGTAAGATGTCATCATTAGACTGTCTAGGAGTCTCAACATTTCTCCTACCCAATCTATAGGTATAGTATGGGGAATACAAGTATACAAATCCTTAACATCTATAGTTAAAAAATTGTAATTTGGATTGTATTCTAATTCATTGATGTTACCGAGGAATGTCCAAGAGTCCTTACAGATTTGTTTTAAACCAACAAGGTACTTTTGTAAAATACGGTCAACCACTTTTGCACAGGATAAGTGGGGAACCTACTATCCACTAATGGACGATAGGTGGATTTTCTATGCATTTGTGGATTTTGGGGATCCCGAAAAGACTAGGAAACCTTGGAAAGGCAGTGACCATGAAGTTGTACATATCACGGGTGATTCTATCATCAATATACAGGTCTTCAATCACATTCTTAATCCTATTATATGCTGTATTAATCTCAGATCGGGAACTTATGTCATAAGACTCTGTATTTAGTAAAGTCTCCATCCTATTAACATAATCTAGTTGTTCAAACACCACTACACCTCCTCCTTTATCAGGCTTACATATTCTTAAATTATTCAATTTAATGAAATTCAAACTGTCCCTTCTGTTCGCATAACACTAGGTTGATGTGTGTTTAAGGTGTCAAAGGTGGCAGAGTTAACTAAATTTCGAAAATCCAGTTCACAGAATTGTTCGAAAGCTTTAATCAGAGGGTCAAGTGGTGGATTAAATGTACTAGGAATGTGAAACTGACTGGTTTCCCTTTGAGGGTCATCACCAAACATAACCCTAAAGTTAAGCTTCCTAGTAAACAACTTTAGGTCGATAATAGTTTTAACTATATCCAATTTCCTAGGTGGGACATAGGTGTTACCTTTAGATAGGAGTTCAACAACCTCAGATGGAATAGTTACATTAGAAAAGTTATAAACAGTAAAATCGCCCTTATCATTAACTAGAATCGTTGGAACTTTACTAATTACATCCTCATCAACCACAAAAATAGTGGCGTTAGTAATAACAGAACAGTCAAGAGGTAAATCAGTCAAGTCTCCGTCGAAAACTGGTAAGACACTTGGTTCACTAATATTAAGTAAAACAATGTAACTATTCCATCTGAGGTTGTTGAACTCCTATCTAAAGGTAACACCTATGTCCCACCTAGGAAATTGGATATAGTTAAAACTATTATCGACCTAAAGTTGTTTACTAGGAAGCTTAACTTTAGGGTTATGTTTGGTGATGACCCTCAAAGGGAAACCAGTCAGTTTCACATTCCTAGTACATTTAATCCACCACTTGACCCTCTGATTAAAGCTTTCGAACAATTCTGTGAACTGGATTTTCGAAATTTAGTTAACTCTGCCACCTTTGACACCTTAAACACACATCAACCTAGTGTTATGCGAACAGAAAGGGACAGTTTGAATTTCATTAAATTGAATAATTTAAGAATATGTAAGCCTGATAAAGGAGGAGGTGTAGTGGTGTTTGAACAACTAGATTATGTTAATAGGATGGAGACTTTACTAAATACAGAGTCTTATGACATAAGTTCCCGATCTGAGATTAATACAGCATATAATAGGATTAAGAATGTGATTGAAGACCTGTATATTGATGATAGAATCACCCGTGATATGTACAACTTCATGGTCACTGCCTTTCCAAGGTTTCCTAGTCTTTTCGGGATCCCCAAAATCCACAAATGCATAGAAAATCCACCTATGCGTCCATTAGTGGATAGTAGGGGTTCCCCCACTTATCCCTGTGCAAAAGTGGTTGACCGTATTTTACAAAAGTACCTTGTTGGTTTAAAACAAATCTGTAAGGACTCTTGGACATTCCTCGGTAACATCAATGAATTAGAATACAATCCAAATTACAATTTTTTAACTATAGATGTTAAGGATTTGTATACTTGTATTCCCCACACTATAGCTATAGATTGGGTAGGAGAAATGTTGAGACTCCTAGACAGTCCTAATGATGACATCTTACTTGTTGGTGATTTATTGGAGTTAATTCTGAAAAATAACTTTTTTGTGTTTGATGGTGACTTCTACCTTCAAAGAGTAGGGGTGGCAATGGGCTCCCCTTGTGGGGCCAGTGTGGCCAACATGGTGATGGCCTATTGGGAACATCATTTTGTATTCAATAACAACTTATTTAAAGACAACATCATATTTTACACCCGCTTTTTGGACGACATCTTTATCCTTTTGGATGGCAATGCTTCAGAAGCTGAACTATTGGTTGAATACTTTAATTCGACGACACCATTTCTTGAATTTACATTTAACTTTAATGTTTCGGTTATTGATTATTTAGACATCTCTTTGACTAAAGATACCCTGTCAAGTAGATTTGTCTCATCAATTCACAGAAAGAAAACCTACTGTAACTCCATGTTACATTATACGAGTTGTCACCCCTACCATCAGAAACGTGCCATCATTAAAGGACAGTTAGTCCGAGCAGCACGTATTTTCACATTGGATGATGTTTTTGACCAGGAATGTTTATTTATTAAAGAAATGTTCCAGTCTAGAGGGTATCCTTTACACCTTATTAGTGAATTAATTCACGAGGTAACTCATAAATGTCACACCTTGGTTTATGTTCCCTTATTGTCCAACAGGTCAATTAGGTCATCTATCACTACTTTGCCTCTTAGCCCTGTTGTTGACCAGGACTCAGATAATCATTTACGATCAGATAGATTTAACTCTGCTTTCATTACCAATTACTGTATTAATAGTTCTGCTTGTTTCAATATTCTTAGAAAAAATTGGGACATTTTTAAAGGTGACATTGACGTCTTCTCCAAGGTGGGTGATCAACCTGTAGTGATTTATAGAAAAGGTAGAAACCTTAAAAGCTACTGTGAAGGACTTAGATCTAACCCTGTTAGGACTCCTGGCATGTATAAATGCCAAGCTTGTAACTATTGTGGTTATATTTTAGAATCCAACAGAATTTCAGTGAACAACTTTGTGTTTAACTTAAAGTTTAGGAACAACTGCAACTCTAAGATGGTTGTATACCTGGCTTTGTGTCAGTTTTGCCCAGCGTTTTACGTGGGCAAGACTGAAAGAAAGCTACGGGAACGTGTATATGAACATCTTTACGCTATTAGGAAACACAAACTTGAAAATGCCCTAGCGAAACATATTAATCTATTTCCTGGACATACATTTAAATTCATTGTTATTGATCAAGTGCTTACTAACCCAAGAGGTGGCCCAGATGCTTTAAAACATGAAGAGTTAGAACTTTCCTGGCAGATTAGGCTTAACGCTTACCACCAGCCTGGTTTAAATGATGGCTGTGTTATAGGTAGCATATTGAAACTTAAAAGTTTGAATCGTTAGTTAACTTTGTGAACAAATAGAATGAAGTTAGAATTGGAATTTTACTTAAATTTTTCTTTTCTTCTTCTTTTTTTTATTTAAAAACTTTTTTGTAGTTAAAGTAAAACTGATTTTATAATATAGTTAAGTTGTGTTTATAGTTCTAGCACTAGACTAGTTTGATGTGATGACAGAAACTATTTGTATTTCTGTGTGTTTAAATTTATTTCAGTTGCTTTAATAAGGGGGTGGTGCATTTGTTATTAGTGTCTATTTTAATTAATGTATTCTACTTGCTGATTGGTTAATGCATTTGTGTTATTATGTATTTAAATGTGACTTGAATTGTAGAATTTTGTCTGAAGAAGTTTATGATTTAACATAAACGAAAAGCGCTTCATTTTATCACTGAGGTCTAGTGTGTGCCTTCTTCCTTCTGTTCCAGTATTTTGTGTTTAACGAGTTTGTTACACTGTTTGAATTCTTTATATTTGCAGATATCGCTGAATCCATCTATATCAACATATATCACTCTATTGCCCTTTCTATCTGTATTATATATATATATATATATATATATATATATATATATATATATATATATATATATATGCATATGTGTACATATATATATATATATATATATATATATATATATATATATATATATATATATATATATATATATAAATATATATATATCTGGCGGGGAATGTGACAGGCACACAGCACCACCATATGCTGTAAGGCTCATGTACTGTTAAGGTGTTGGCATTCCGTGTTCCACTAGCTGTTGTGTTTACAATGTTTGAGGGCTGCCTATGTAGGAGTCACACATTGGGCCACCTATACATTACAATTTACAGGTGGTCATGTTTGTGTGCCATCCATTTTACTGTGTGTGCAGGTGGAGAGGTGTCAGTCCATAGGGGCATACACTGTCAGAGTATGTGCTATACGTTCCCTCTTTGCCAAGGCGTAGGCATATTGGGCATGCCTCCGTCTGCCTACTGGGGCTGGCACAGTGTGTTCATGGTCTGAATCCCTCTGTGCCTGTAAAGACCTTGGCAATTGCGGTGGGCTATGAGGGCCTTCACCATTTTGTCCCTGCTGCAGCTGCTTCCACAGGATCATATTATGTAGCATGGCACATACTATGACGATGTGGGAACACGTGCCTGGAGAGTACTGCAAGGCTCCACCAGATGTATCCAAGCACTGGGACCATGATTTCAGCATCCCAAACACATGCTTTATGATGATTCTGGTTTGTGCGTGTGCCTCATTATGGCGTTCTTGCATGGGTGTGTGTGCATTTCTGATGGGAGTCATCATCCACGGCTACAGTGCATAGCCAGCATCCCCCACAAAATGGCCATGTGGGATGTCCCCCCTGACAAATACCTGATACAGCTGTGAGGCATGCCAGATATGGGAGTCATGGTAGCTTCCAGGGCTGCCAGCACACACATCCATGGTAATGCCCTGGGCATTGCACACGACCTGGTAGTTGATGGAGTGGAATCCCTTGCGGTTTATCTAGTGCCTACCATGCTCACCGGGTGGTGACTTGATTTGTATGTGTGTGCAGTCTATCGCACCCAGTACCTCCGGGTAGTGTGCCACACAGTGGAAGTGGCGCATATTGCTGGCCAACTCCTCCTGAGTTCGGGGGAAGTATATCTGCTCATTGGCATGTGGTAACATGGCATCCAGGAACTGGTGTAGTACCCTGGATGCTGATGCCTGTGAGATACCCATTATATCTCCAGTTGGCCTTTGAAAGGTACCTGTGGCCAGTATTCGCAGGCTTACACATACCTTCATGTCCACTGGGATGGGTTCCCCTCTGTTGTTTCTGGTTCTCAGGCGTGGCTGGCACAGCTCCACTCTTTGCTGTAAGATGTCCCTGTCCACCCTGTAACGCTATACTATCTCCAGGTCATGTAGCCCCTGGTAGGTTACCCTTGGTCTGAACACTCTCCTTCTCCTCCGAGGCCTGCGGTGGTTGTCGGCATCATCCTCCACAACACCGTCAGTCTCTAACACATGCTGATGAATCACAGCTATGGCAGCTCCCAACATGTGCATTTTAAAAGTTCCCCGTGTGTTTACACCTATGGTTCAGTGTGTGGGAATACACAGGTGTGTGTAGGGTGCTTTCACACTTTATACTATTGTGCTGTGAACACCGATGATGTCATAGGGTGTGTATGTACGATCGTAGCTACAGGGTATCTTATGTGTTTTACTGCCGGAACTACTTGGTGTTGAATTACATTTGGCTGCCGTGGATTACCTCTTGACCTTCCCTTTACATTTCTGCACATTGCACCTACCATTTTCTGGTGTGCATCCTGCAGCCTACTTTCATTTGTACTTTCCTGGACCTGGAGTATCTTGCCTTATGTGTGCTACTGCCGGTCTGCTGTCGGTTTGCTTTGCTCTGCTGTGTCAGGTCTCCTATCTTTGCAATCCAATACCTCCCCTCCTTTCTTTGCATTCCAATGCCTCCCCTATCCTGTTTTGCAGGTTTCTGCAAGCAGACTTGTCAGCTGGCATCGATTGGCCATCGTGGGTTGATTGGTGTTGATTGCTCATTAGTACTCCAGTTACCCTACTTCAGCATTTCCTTCTTTTCTTCCCCTGACCTTCCTGTTTGTGCTATAGTTCATGGCCCGTGCATCCGATTACTGGGTTTCGGGCATGTTTTCATCCCCGTACACATGCGCTTTTGGGCACCATGTGTGCTCTCAGCTAAACGATTATATGCCTTCCTCCCCACCCCTGTCCTGCAGCTTTGCTTAGCAATGGACAGGCCAGATTTGCATTGCTCCAATGTGCTTACTGCTATGGTGGCACACCCCTCTGCTGATGTCATGTATCTCCTCTGAGCCACTCCTCGGTGTTATACCGCTGCGCCGTATGGTACAACCTTCATCCGGCGGGACATTTGCGATTCAGTATTATCTGCCTCATTTGCATGGCATTGACTACTAATTCATAGTTACCGCGCCGGACACTATCGCAGGCCCTTAGCAAACCTTGCACCTTGGTTGTGGTGTTCCATGCCTACCATTGTGTATTATGTTGTAAACCTGATTTCTATGATGTTGCGATTGTATGACATTTTTATATTATTTCTTTATGTTACAGCTTCCGCACACATGCCCTGCGGTTGTGCTGTGCGTTACTGTGGACATGACATTAAATGTTGTTATTTACATGTTGTGCATCTTTTCTTATGCCATTGGCTGTGTATGTTGCCATTGGCATATGTTAACGTTGTGATACCTGGGTCTGGCCTGCTTCCATAGCTCTAATGTTCTGTTTGGGAAAATGTAAACCGTGTTTTTTGGTTTACATTTCCGTGGGCTTACGCTATGCCTGCACCACTTCATGAATCACTATATGCCTTCATTTGCATGGTGTGACACTGCACATGGGGTGATTAGCATAACTAAGCCGGGGGCTGCGCAGTTCTGGCGTACGCCGGTAGTGCACGTGGAATTGGATCGTACCTCAATCGCTCGACGGTCATATTTGGCATTATACCACCTACGCTATGCCTGCACCTGGCGCAAGCTTCATGAATCCCGGGGAATGATTAAAGGTGAGAAAAAACTCTAATCAAAAGTTCCTTCAAGCCTCAAGGAGGGAAAGACCGGACAGATTGGGGAGAAGTTGTAGTTACCCATACAATTATCAAGGTTTACCATGAAGGTGCCAAATGTGATACCCTGCTTCACATGTAGTGGAAGTTTGCTTCATAGGTGAGGAATATGTTGGGATATGAATCTAGCATGCCAATGTGTCTTATTCATCTGACAATGAATATTTGAATGTTTAGTTCCTCTAAATGAGTTTTTGAGGTGTCATTAGTTCTAGGAAGGAATAGGTAATCAAATAAGTTTGGATCTTTCATGACCTTTAAAGGCTAGACACAAATCTCCATGAAAGAGTATACAAGAGACTGAGTACAGAGAAACAGTGGGTCTATATCAGAACATCGAAGTTTTAAAACTTCGAATGTTCTAATATCGACCTGTTTTGATCGAACTCCAAAAATAGCGAAGCTGCAGAACAGTGAATTCTTTCCTAGTGAAAGAATTTGGTTGGCCGGTTCTGTGGCTTTGCTATTTTCAGCGCTGTGGTAGAGATTTACGGGTCGGGTTCAGGTAAGTGTGCGATTGTGTGGTTGTTAGGATTAGGGCATGGGTTAGGTGAGTTAGGGTTAGGATGCGGGTTAGGTGAGTTAGGGTTAGGGCATGGGTTAGGTGAATTAGGTTTAGGGGCGGGTTGAGTTAGGGTTAGGACACGTGTAAGGTGAGTGTGCAATAGTGACGGACCTTAGGGTTAGAGTTTGGGTTAAGGTAAGGGGATAGATTGAAGTGTGTGTATAGTTTAGTGTAGGGTTAGTTGTAGGATTATAAGTGTATGTGTGTGTATTGATGTTTTTTAGGTATGCTTGTGTTTTGTGTATGTGTTTCAGAATAGCGAATTTTTTCCCAAGGAAAAAATTTGCTGTTCTGAATGTTCAATGTGTGATTTTGATATTTTAGGTTCGATGAAATAGCGTTCACTATTTTCATCTTTCGATAACGTGATATAAATGCAAAACAGTTGCCAGTCTACCTTGATAACTAAGATTTTTAAGGCCACATTTTTTTAATGTATTAGTCTCTAAGATGTCTCAATTTGTGTGATGTGTTTAGACAAATACATGCTAAAAGGTGCATTTTGTTTAATAATGGGTCTGATAAGATATAAATAAAGGGGAATTAAGACTTTTTTCATCTCGTGGAGATGCCTTTGGAAATTAGATTAGCCAGATAAAAGTCTTTCTGTAGCAGTACAGAGGCATGATGGTCAAATGATATGGAATTATAATTACAATAGTGTCTGGAGGGGTGCATCTTCTATATGGTAAGTGAAACTGTTGTGTTTATCAAATGGACTATGCTACATTAGCTTCTATTTAATTTGAGTCCATGGTCATTACACCAATTAGTGACATGGTCTAATCCACATTGGAGCAGTTATGATCCCGATGAAGCTTGAATAGCAACATCCAATTTACAGCCTTCTGCAAACTTTGTTAACTATAGGCCAGAAGTACTGGCCTGATGGTGTGGGAATATACCATAAGCTAAATAAAAGAGGCCAAAAACTGATCCTTGTGGTACACCGCTGGTAAGCTTTTTACTTTCAGAAGTGGCACTATTACTGTAACTACATGGTTTCTGTCAGACAACCAGTACACTATCCAGTACACTATATAAGGATTTATATTCAGATTTGTCTAGAAATAATACTTGCATGGGAAATAGTGTCAAAGGTCATTGCCAAGTCAAGGTATGCTGTATGTATTACATAACCACTACTGTTTGCTTCAATTACTTTTTCAAAGAAATTAATGTGATTAAAAAGGTAGGACCTTCCTTTGACAAAGCCATATTGTAGAAGTTCCAGGTTTGAGAGACTTTCAATGTCCAGATTAAAGAAATATGAGATAATGTGTTCCATCGCCTTACATATGAGATTAGTGAGACTAATGGGTCTATACCAGTGTCTGTGGTTGGACCTTCCTTGTGTGATATAGTACAATGGCTGTTTTCCAGGCTTCAGGAATGTAACCAGTGGAGAGGCTTAGATTAAAGCAGCTAAGTAACTGGTCCAATAGGCCATATTTCATCTTATTTTATTTATTTATTTTTATTTTACATTTGTTGACTGGGCTGGTGCAACTGGATATATGTCCATTTTCAGTGGAGGCCCGGGTTGAAAAGCTCTGCACATTAGAATAGCATTTACAAAACACAGGTACATTACCAAGTTTTGGCAAATTATAACAGTTCATTACATTTTAGCTTATGAGTAAAAAAAAAAAAATTCCTAGTTACATAACAGGTATGGATATACATACAAAAATATATAAAAAGTAAAAATAGGGCACTATTAAACTAAAAAGTTACACACACACATTATTGTTAGTAAAAGATTAATGAGTTTGTGTGAGTAAGAAGATTAGTGTCTGGAGACAAGGGAGGTAGTTAGTCTGGGTTTGTACAGGGGCATAAGCAGTGTGATTTAAGGTATGGTTTGAATTTGGTTTTAAATAGGGTAACTGAGGGTAAGGAGGTTAGGTCAGTAGGGAGGGTGTTCCAGATTTTACCCATTGTGTTAGGGAACAGAGAGTCTCCAGCCAGATTGTTGGTTTTACCTATCTGGACCAGTAATTTATTTGATGAGCGTATGGTCTTCAGGTTATTGTAGGGGGTGATAAGGTTTGTGGGTATTGGAATATTTGTAGGTTGATACAGGATCTTATGGGGAATAGTTAGTTGGTTCAATAGAATAAGATTTGACAACTCTAACCATCCTAGTTGATTAAGATTGTTGCAGTGATGGGTTCTATAGGTAGACACAGTTGCAAATCTAGCAATATTATTGTAGGAGATAGCCAGCTTGTTCAGATTGCTTTTACATAGTTTAGTATAGATAGGGGATGCATATAGTAGGGTTGAGATTAAGTGGGTATAGGCAATAGTGGTCCTGGCTAGTGGAGTTAGAAAGGGTTTGATCCTGTAGATGGAACCTAGTTTCTTGTTTACTGTTTTTATAGTGTTTTTAATATGGGTCTCAAAGGTAAGGTTGTTATCGATAAGTACTCCAAGTAGTTTTGTGGTAGAATCGGGTGATATGATAGTACCATTGCTAGATGTAACAGTGAAGTTCAGTGGGGAGGCTCAGCAGGTGGGAGTGAATAGTAGCATTTTTGTTTTGTTTGGGTTCAGGATGAGACATCGGTGAAGAAGCCAGTTCTCTACTGTGCTAAACAAGTCTTGGGTTATGTACTGAAGTTGTGATGGTGAAGAGGCTGAGCATATTAATGTGGAATCATCCGCATATTGGATACAGGTAGCTTGAGGTAATACAGAGTGTAGGTCATTTGTAAAAATAGAAAAGAGGAGAGAACCCAATATGGAGCTTTGAGGGACACCAAGGGCAATTGGTAGGTGGGAAGACAAGTTATTCTCCCATAATACAGCCTGTTGCCTGTTACTTAAATAGGATTGGAATCACTGTATAGCAAGTGGATCCAGTGAGAAGTTTCTAAGTATGTTTATGAGGAGCTGGTGATTGACCATGTCAAAGGCTTTTGAGAGATCAATGAAGAGGGCTGAGGATAGAGTGTCATTATTATGATTTTTATTAATGCAGTCGTCGAAGGATAAGAGAGCAGAGGTGGTGCTATGAAATGGTCTGAAGCCATGTTGGCAAGTAGCTAGTAGGTTGTTTTCTAGTAGGTGGTTTAATAGTTGCTTATGAATGCACTTCTCCATAGTTTTTGCCAATGGGGATAATATGGCTATAGGCCTATAGTTAGAAAAATCTTTGGAATTACCACCTTTATGCAGGGGGATGATATGTGAGATTTTCCAGATACATGGAATAGTTCCTTCAGAAATAGTTATGTTAATGAGGATGGATATGGGGTAGGCTATAGCTTTAGCAGCTTTTTGCAGGTATTCTGCAGGTAGTAGGTCTGCAGAGAGGGTGGTGAGTTTAAGTTTCTGAATAAGGGTGCTGACAAGGGATGTAGGAACAGGTTGAAATTTAAATAGTGGGGGGCTGTTAGGGATATCAGTGGAAGAAGATATAGTGTCAGGGGACAGCTGGTTGGCCAGAGATTGAATGGTGTATGTGAAGAAATTGTTAAAAGAATTGGAAATTTGGTTAGGGCTGTTGAGATTAGAGCCTGAGGGGTTGGGTGTAATTGAACGACATGGGTGTAAATGTTTATTGATACCAGACCAGAATTTTTGAGGTTTATTTTCGTGGGTTTGTTGGGGGTGACAGTAAAAGTTTCTTTTATCTGACAATATGGCTTGCTTAGTTTCATTTCTTAATTGTCTAAAACTTTAGTTGATCTGTTGGGCATTTGGTTGTCCGCCAGCTAGCCCAAAGTTTGTTTCTGTGGAGGATTTTTTGTTTGGTAGTTTTGGAGAGCCATGGGGATGGTTTAGATCTACTTCTAATTATCCGTGTTGGGGCATGGTAGTCTAGAATGGTTCAAAATTTAAAATTAAAGTATTTAATAGTGTCTTCTAAAGGTAGGTGTTTCAGGGGTGACCAGTTGTAAGCTATGAGTTCTTTTTGAAAGCTGTCAGGGTTAAAAATTTTGTTAGACCTGATTTTCTTATAAATGGTTGGGTTTGGGATGTCACTCTTATACCTGATTAAGAAGGTGAGTGAGTGATTGCTTATATCTTCAAGGAGGGTACCTACTTTGTAAGATTGGTGATGACTATTTGTACGAATCCAATCTAGGATACAGTCATTGTTATTATGTTTATTGGTTCTAGTGGGAGATGTAATGGTTTGCATAAAACCATGTAGGTTGATATGGGTAGAAGGCTGTTCAGAAGTACAACACCTCCAGTTTGTATTAAAGTTGCCAAGAATTATGGTTTCTTGTGGGTAGGTCGAGAACAGCCAATTTAGGATAGCCTCTAATGTGTTGATATTATTGCCTGGGGGAATGTAGAAAAATAACAAAACACACTTGTCGGACCACTGCCAAATGAGAACCACAATTGCGGATGAAACTTTAATCACAGAACATCAAGACTAAGCGCTTTCACCATTGAATAATGGCATCATCAGAGTCAACATAATCAAACATTAACAACCATTAAATAGTGTACCTTAACCCATGAGCACATTAACTGGTAATTGCATAATATCTTAGTTATCTAATACATGACCAATGAGCCCTAAACCTAACCTAAAACTTGATTTACAATAAAACACACCACATCACTTTAAAAACAATAACAATTTTATAAACCCTTAAAACACATTCAAATGATGTATGATTTTTGTTTTAAGACTGGCTTTAGTGAAATATAATCATTAAGCCCAGGTTGCCTCATTGCATTTAACCTAAGCTGCCATTCAGTTTCAAGACAGGCTACCTTGTTGCTTACATCACCCCCTACACCAGTAAACACTCGATCAATAATACAAAATATATACTTTTTAAAATTTACACATTTAACAGAATGTATAAACAAAGCATTGAGAGCATCTTTATTTTTAATAGACCTAATATGCTCCATCACCCTATCTCTTAACCTACAGGTAGTCATACCCACATAAAATGCATCGCATGAAGTACAGGATGCCACATATACTAAATTCCTACTATTGCAATTACACAATCCTGGACATGCCAAAGTACGCTTAAATCCTGAAACACATAAATATGCCCCTTCGGCAATAAATCTACATGCACTACACGCCCCACATTTGCCCATCCAAGACTTCGATGTTTTACCAACTTTTTCTAACATACTTTTCAAGTTAACCCCCTTTGAAAAAACAATCCTAGGCTCATTTCCTACAATAGCTTTTATATCAGCCCCCAAACATTCATTCCATGCATATCTCACCACAGAACACATTTCAGAAGCCTTTTCACTATATTTTAAAACAAATGCAGGGCCTCCTTCTTTGAACTCATCGTTGACCCTACAATTGCCCCTATCCATTGAAGAGGTGCCACTATCAAATACTCCATGCTTCAAGATAGGGATGTATATTGTCCGCCTCTTTTTATATACTTATATATTTATATTAGGGCTCATTGGTCATGTATTAGATAATTAAGATATTATGCAATTACCAATTAATGTGCTCATTGGTTAAGGTACACTATTTAATGGTTGTTAGTGTTTGGTTATGTTGACTCTGATGATGCCATTATTCAATGGTGAAAGCGCTTAGTCTTGATGTTCTGTGATTAAAGTTTCATCCACAATTGTGGTTCTCATTTGGCAGTGGTCCGACAAGTATGTTTTGTTATTTTTATGTTGCCCCTTTCTGTTGGGGTTGTTGCTTTTTTGTCTAGGGAATGTAGAAAAAGATTATATAAATGGACTTACATTTGTAGAGTTGAATTTTGGAGATAAGAATTTCTGCATTGCTAGTTAGAGGAGGTTTAGAGTCTATGGAAGTCACTTGTAATTCAGATTTATATAAAATAGCCACTCCTTCACCTTTCTTAGCATTATGGTCAAGTCTCAGGATACTGTAACCTGAGGGAATAACAGCAGTATCTTGTGTAGTTGGCTGAGCCAAGTTTCAGTGAGACAGAGGATGTCAAATGAATGTACATCCATAAGGGCGTGTAGGTGGGAAACTTTATTATTTATGCTTCGAATATTGAGATTGGCTATAAGGAGAGAGTTAGCAGGTCTATTAAGCAGGTGTGTATTAATAGAAGATGGGGTGTTAGGCTCTGTGGTAGTGGTAGAATTTGGGCCAGGGTTTGGGTGTATGTCACCATCAATTAGGGAGTGGACTTGTACTGCCAGAGTGAGAGTTAAACCTTTACATATTAGGTTCTGGGGTTTCCTAGCTCTAGGGCTGTAGTATGTGATGTGGGTGAGTCTATGAAATTTGGCTAATAAATACTTTGGTGGATAGGATGTGTAATTATGGCTATGAGGGACGATAAGTGTTGGTGTGGAAGTTTGCTTCATGGGGTTATGAAAGTGTAGGCAGTTAAGGTGTTCATAGAAAGTAAGTAGGTAAGGTATAGCTAAAATGGGTAGGAGTGATAGTAGAAGTAAGGGTTTCAAGTGTGTAAGGGTAGTGTTAGGTGGCATTGTACAAGTATTGTGTGTAGGTTAGTATACGGGAATGAGTACAGTTAGTCTAGTAAGATAATGACTAGTGGGAGGTGGGTTGTAGCACTTTAAGAGATTGGAGGATGTGATTGGTTGTATGGATAGGGGGTGTGGTTAGTGTGTATAAATGTAGATGCACTGGGGTGTGTGGGAACTGGAGGCAGGGTAGGGGAGCCGAGTGAGCCCGCAGGGCGAACAGAGCGGGTAGAGCCAAAGGAAGGTGTTTTGCAGGACAGGTTAGGTTGGAAACAATCAGCTATGTAGATAGCAGGGCAAGTAGTCAGAGTGCACAGAGGGAGAGTATAGGCTGAAAGGACTAGAGGTGGAGAGGCAGATATGGTAAATGGGGGGAGAAGAGTAGAAAGTAGAAGTAAAGAGTAAAATACACTAGATGGTTGATCAGGAGCTACTCAGTAGGCAGGGGATATTAAGAGGATTCGGGCCACCATCTAGTGGCCAAATCTTGTAAGTACAGCAAAGGTCCTTGTGGAGTCCGGGGCTGGAAAGCCTATGCACTGTGGCTTTATCATGGCTTAGAGAAGGGCATAGAAGGCTGGATAAATGGTTACAGAGAAAGGGAAGGGTGGCTACTCCCATATCACAATTAGAGCAAGTTCTAACCACCTAGCAGGGTTGTGGGTCTAGGATCTAAGTTTAACAAAACTCAATAGTATACAGACATACTTTAGTATAAATCCCCTTGGAACTGCAGAGGTAATTCTTTCAGGGGGTAGGTGTAGCAGGACCTTGGCAGCGTAAACCTGGCTTCTTTACCACGTCCAGTAGGTTTTAATTTTACCTTCTGTGTAGGGCAGCAAGGCTAGGGAGAATGTGAAGAGGAGAAGGAATGAGAAGAGGACAGTCACAGATACCATTTTTTTAGCATAGACACATATAAAATACTTTACAATTATGCAATGTTAAACAGGGAAGTGTAACATACAAACAGTTTAGAACATGCTTCACAATTAGGAGCATAGTACATTTACTTCATTTTAGTCTTAAACCCTTTTGTGTAGGCTAACATTAATTAAACATTATTCTCCATGAATTAAGGAGCTGTAACCACCATATACTGGGACATTAGCAATAATAAAGGGGTAACAATGTAATAACTTAGGTAGCAGCTGAACAGTTATAAACAAATGTATTAACTCAGGTAGTAGCGGAACAGTTATATAAATGCCTTGTTATTCTCAATGCCAGGGTAGCTCTTCAGTTAGAAAATATAATGGATGCTAGGTTAGTGACTGGTAACAGTGTCCGTGGGACCTGACAACATCCCAGGCTGCATTCTACATGAACTACAGAATGAACTGGCACCCCACGTCAGTACCGTGTTCAATTATAGCATCACCTCAGGCTTTGTGCCCACTGAATGGCGCACAGCAACAGTTATCCCACTCCACAAAGAGGGAGCCACCATGGACCCTGGGAACTGCTGCCTCATTAGCCTGACTAGCCTAGTCTGCAAGGCTATGGAGCGTATCATTATGGAACTTAAAAACAATAACATTGGTAATCTGCAAACTCTGGACCTTACCCAGTTCGGGTTTGTAAAAGGCAGATCATGTCTGATAGACTTCTTTGAAGTGGTCACCAACACCATAGATGAGGGTAAGGTGGGTTCATACAGCCTATCTAGATCTTGCCAAGGCTTTTGACACCATCCCCCAATCTGGAATTATAGACAAACTCACTAAACTAGGTATAAATCCCTATGTCACAAGATGGGTTGCCAACTGGTTCACTGACAGAACCCACACTGTGAAAGTAGCATATTCTAAATCCAACTTCAGACCAATGACAAGTGGAGTACCACAGGGTTAAGTCCTAGGTCCTCTCCTGTTTAGTATCTACTTCTCTGAAGTACAGACTAACACACAAGGTCTTTGGCTAGCAAAGTTCACTGATGACTGCAAACTAGGAGCCATAATCAAAAATCCTAATGATGTGGACATCCTACAAAAGGGCCTCACTGAGACAGATGCCTGGTGTCAAAGCCATGGCCTCAAGCTCACAGCCAAAAAGTGCATTGTCATCCCGTTTGGTAAAAACTCTGTACCCATGAACTACCACATAGGCGGTAGTCTACTTAACACCGAAAGTGTGATAAGAGACCTTGGGACACAGGTGGACAGTAGTCTCTCCTTTGATAATCACATCGCCACAGTAGTCAGAAAATCCTTCTACATGGCTGACCTCATCAAAAAAGGTTTCTCATCCAGGAAAAAATGTATTTATTTATTTATTTTACATTTGTTAACCGGGCTAGTCTAGCTGGATATATATCCATTTTCAGTAGAGGCCCGGGGAGAAAAGCTCCACACAAATACAAACAAAAACAAAAACGTATACAAATAAATATCATTACATGGTAAAAAAAAGGATTAAAAACCATATGATACAGTATAACATTTCAGAGATCAAAGACACTTCAGAAAGTTAACATAGAACATAATATTTCTTAAAAAGGTGAAATAGATGCACTCTAGTAAGAGTTAAGTACAATAATTTACATCAGAATTGAGGGATTTAAGCAATTAATTGATTATAGTTTGGTTTAGTGATACTCTTAGTTATAAGACTAATTATTAAATGTTAGGAAGAAGGTAGAAGAGGAGAAAGACAGGGTATAGGTGTTGATTAGTCAGGTTTATTACAAGGACATAGCCAGTGACTTTGGAGGTGATTTTGAGCTTTTGTTTGAAGAGTGGCAATGATGTAGTTAGTGTTATATCACTAGGTAGCAGATTCCAGCTCCTTCCTGCTGTATTAGTAAATAGAGAGTCACCAGCTGTGTTATTAGACTTTGTTAAGCTGGCAATGAGTTTACTAGAAGAGCGAATGGAGTTGAGGTTATTATATGGGATTAAGAGTTTTGAGAGTATAGGGGTATTATTAGGTTGGTACAGTATTTTGTGGGCAATAGTGAGTTGGGGGATTAACAGATGGTTTTGAAATTCCAGCCAGTCTAGTTGCATCAGGTTAGAACAGTGGTGAGTTCTAAAGGGATTTTCAGTAGCGAATCTGGCAATATTATTGTAGGAAGTTGCTAGTTTGTTAAGGTTAGTTTTCTTAAGATTTGTAAAAATAGGTGAGGCATACAGAAGAGTTGAGATTAGATGGGAATGAGCGATCTTGGCTCTAGCTGATGTGGTTAAGAAAGACTTAATTCTATATAACGATCCTATTTTTCTGTTGACTATTTTAATGGTGTTGTTAATATGTTGATCAAAAGAGAGATTATTGTCAATGGTTATTCCTAAAAGTTTGGTAGTAGAGTCAGGTGAGATGACAGTGGCGTTATTTGAAGAGATTGTGAAGTCTAAGGGGGAGGACCTAGTAGTGGGAGTAAAGAGAAGGAGTTTAGTTTTTTTGTCATTAAGTAGGAGGTAACGTTTGGTAAACCACGTTTCTACCGTGTTGAAGATGTTTTGAGTAAGGGAAGAAAGTTCAGTTGGAGAGGAAGCTGAGCAAATAAGGGTGGAGTCATCTGCATATTGAATGCAGGTTGCTTGAGGAATTGCTATATGGAGATCATTAATGAATAAAGAGAAAAGAAGTGGTCCAAGAATGGAACCTTGAGGGACACCGATGGTGACAGGTAACAAGGAAGAAATTTGATTTTCCCAGAGAACTGCCTGTTGCCTGTTGCTGAGGTAAGATCTGAACCAATTAATGGCTAGGTTATCAAAGGAGAGAGATTCAAGAATGTTAATTAGGATGGAATGGTTAACCATGTCGAAAGCTTTAGAGAGGTCGATGAAGAGTGCAGAAGAGAGAAGGTTGTTGTTGCGGTTTCTATTGATAGTGTCTGTAAAGGATAGAAGGGCGGTGGTAGTACTATGGTAAGGCCTAAAGCCATGCTGACAGCGTGCTATTATGTTGTGGAGAGAGAGAGATACTGCAAAAGTTGTTGGTGAATGCATTTCTCCATAATTTTTGCTAAGGGTGATAGGAGAGCAATTGGTCTATAGTTAGAGTAATCGATAGAGTTCCCACCTTTATGTAAAGGGATAATGTGGGAGATTTTCCAGATGTCTGGGATGGTTCCTTCTTGGATTGTCCTATTTATAAGTATAGATATAGGGTATGCAATTACCTTGGCTGCTTTTTGGAGATAAAGAGAAGAAAGCTTGTCAGCAGATGGGGTACAAGGCTTCAGTTTATGAATAAGTCTACAGATGAGAGAGGCAGAGATGGGTTGTAGTTTAAAGTTATGGGAGGAGTGTGCTAAGTTGATTGGAAGGTTGGAGTTATCAGTGTTGAGTTGTCTAGCTATAGACTGTATAGTGTCAGTGAAGAAAGAGTTGAAGGTATTTGCAGTTAGGTGGGGGGTATCTGGATCAGCATCAAGTGGGGTGGGAGATCATTGTTCCACTCTACTCATCACTCATTTGACCCATTATAGAGTACAATGCCCCTTTTGGTATGTACCTCACAAGACATCTACAACAACTGGAAAGGCCACAGAAATACCTCACAAAGAGGATTACCAGCCTCAAACAGATGCCCCACGAGACCGTCTCAAAAACTCCAGCTTTACTCTGTCGCATATCGCCTGCTCAGAAGCGATCTCTGCCTAACATACAAAGCTATGTCAAACCCAGAGCTGTCAGACATGCTCAATGTAAAGAAATCCCAATCCCTCTGAGCTACATGCTCTAGGGACCTAAACCTTGTCACCACAATAAACAGAACATGCTGGAGGGATAGATTCCTGTCCCAGAGACTTCCCATACTCTGGAACAAACTACCTAGCTATATCAAACAAAGCTCCTCATTAGCACTCTTCAAGAAAAATCTTGATGATTGGATGGGAGATAGGAAATTCACCCTGGGGATCACTTCTGTGACTCTGCTTGACAGGGGCACAGGAAAAAATATTTCTTTTGTGGCAAAAGCCAGGGTACTGTTTGGCTAGGCTTATATAGGCCCTAGGGCCAATAGCCTAGTACCTACCTATGAACCTATGAACACTACCTTTCGGTTTAGAAGCTTATTTATATGTCCAACTCAATGGCAGCTAGTGCACCATACGACTAATAATTAGGTATGTGAGTACACCTTTCATAGGGACCATTCGCTGTTCTGAAACATAGTGGATTCACATTTAGCGGTTATCCACTTTATCTACAAGGAATCAATTTCAGATACACTGAATCTGGTGTTAATAGGCAGCGCTAGTTCAGCAGTTGATTGCTATTCAGTTTTAGGGTGCTACTGATTTAAAACTGTGGGTGTTGGGTCTAATTGTAACACAAAGCCCTCACGGGTCTGAGCGGATACAGCAGGGGCAGCATTAACTGTGTGCAGCCTGTTAAAAGGCAGGGATACCAATTATACAGGCAGTTTCTTGGAACATGCCCTTAAGCATTTGTTGCTTTTGCTTCTAAAGACAACAGCAGTGACTAGCAGCCTCTGAAGTCATAGTAAGCACATACCGCTGTTACAAACACAGAAACACACCTAATTCAGTTAATTAAAACAAAAATAGGGTGGAATCTAACAGTGCATAGCTGTTATTAATAAGAGTTCCAATGGGCTAGGCTGCTTCATCCGGGACGCTACTCAGTTACACAGTGGTGTAGGGGTCTAAGTGTGGCTCCAAAGCCACACGTGTCTGTGCGAGTACTACAGAGTTGGCGTTTACTGTAAAAAGCCTTAACAGGGCAAGGGATAACACTTAAACAGGTAATTGCTTGAAATTAGCCCTCAGTCCCCTGGTATAATGTCGTTAAAGACAAGGACCTAGTTATACAACCTTATCAAGTTATGCCAGCAGATAACTCCATAGGTGAACACAACAACAAACACCTCGAATTAATTAGCACAAGTAGCAGGGAGGAATCCCACTGTACAGAGCAGTGTTGATTATACAAGCCCGTAATATTGTGCTAGGTTTCAATGTCCTACCTAGGCAGGTAGGTAAGTAGTACAAAACTTATAAATCACCAGGCAAACATAACACGCAGAAACATCGCAGGCAACCAACAACAATGTATACTAGCTGTAGCAAAAATATACCCTATCTTAGGAAAGCCCTCAGCTTGATGAATAAAATACTGCTAACAATATGTGTGTAAGTTATGTGGTTGTTGAGATATTGTAAGTTGTTTAAAAATATTACAAACTTAATGGTTGTTGTGTTTACTGTGACTTATAAAATCCAGTTTAAGACCAACAACATAAAGAAAACTACCACTAGAAAAATAGTCTGTGCTGAAGAATTTGCCATTTGTTCTTCTTTAGTAACCCCTATGGTTCAATAAATATGAACATTCATAAATATTCAGATAAAGACAAACCCAGGGATTCATTAAAGGGTCTAGCACAAACCGTATGGCTAGTGCTAGAAAGGCCCTTCTCCCATGATGTGCCCTTTTGTAATTCTGTAATATGTGAGCTCTGACAAAGTAAGACCTAATAAACACTAATGTGTGTGTCCCTGAATCAAATTTACTGCTGCAGTGTACAGATTACTGCCAATCTGAATGTCACAGTAGTAACCTGTGGCTCATCAGCATTCCCCAGTCACTCTCTCATACCCAGATACACAAACATGAATACATACTCACACACACAAACACATCACAATCCCTGTATCTATCCCCCACCCCATACTATTTTAGTGGGATTACAAAACACATCTATCAAACCTTGTTGTTTAGTGTGTATGCCCACCCCCAATCCCTATACTACCATTGGTGCTATAACAGCACTTTAAAAAGCAAACCCTGGTGTCTAGTGGTGTCCCCTACCATATTCATGTTGGGCGGGGGGGTTAAACGTAGCCTTTTGGCTGTGTTCATTACTGTGAAGTAGTGGGATGGCCATGCTGATCTACACGGCTGAGAGATTTCTTGAATCACTCAGCTGTGTAAATGCTGTCCTGGAGACCGTTTCAGGGCGACATCACATGGCTAATTAGTATATGCTTCTCCCTTGAAATACCTCCTTCAGCATGGCTATGGAGCCTTTGCAGTGTGGAGCATCCTTGTGTTAGAGGACCATACAGTACCATGTAAAGGCAGTTGCTGAATAAAGGAAAGGTACCATTGTGTGTACACAGGACTGTCCTCTATATGATCAGACTTTCTTAATGCGGTGATTAAAAACAGCATTAAGAAGTTCAAGCATACAGAATATTGAAAACTCTAAATATTAAACACATGAAAGATTGAAACTATTTCTTCTGTCAATCTTCACACTAAAATCCCCCACAACACTCACCTCAAATTCATCTGAATAGTGTCAGTGTTATGGGAATTTTTCTATTAAGTTAAGGTGTTGGGGTAGGGTTGGGGGAAGGGACAGCATTAGGGTTAGGTTTAGCACCCATTACTAAGGTGGGCAGGGGGCTCTCGCCCCCTTCCAGTCCCACTCACCATTCATAATGAAACAGTCCTACAACATTTTGAAAGTTTGGTTATACATACGTTTGATATTAAGTACCACTACTATCACTACATTGAGGTGTAGATGTTGTGGTATCTTCATGAGTTCCCCCAAAGGTATCTTCATAAGTTCCACCAAAGAATATTTCCAAAATCCATTTCAAAACATCATCATCATCATCATCACCATTTTTGAAAAATCCATATATCAAAACTTAAGCATAAAACTTTCTGCAGTCATGACAATGGGCCGGATTCACGAAACCTCCATGTAAGACTTAATATGTCTTACTCGGAGGCTGCAGTTGAATGGTATGATGTCAGAGTGCCATGAATATTCATGAGGGCACGCTGACTCATCTGTAACTCTTACATGGACTGAGTAGGCAAGCAGGGGGCATAGCGATCATATGATTACTTAATTAAACTCAATCAAATTTAATTAATTGCTAGCTAGTTTAAAAGTAAACAGCACAATATTATATACAATGTAAAATACATAAAATCCTAAATATCCTAATAAATACATTTTCTTAAATATCATTTAAAAATCACAGAATGTTTGTGAATAAATAAATAAATAATATTATGCATATTATTTCATAAAACCATTTTTATAGTAATTAATTGTTGTGTCACTGCTAGTGTTCAAAAAACATAGAAAGTGTAATAAAATACCACAATAAACAATGAAAATAAAAATCAAAATGAAAATAAAAAATGAAAATAATGATCAAATATTAAATATTCAAGCGTTGCTACATAAATTATATTCCCTATACACAGAATATATGGTGAAATATAAATAAGTTGATGTAAATAATAATGCTGATGATCTCTTGTTAAATATTACATATTATAACTTAGACCTTCTTAATTTCAGAACACTGCTTAAATTCATATAGTCATTTAATCCTGGCCATTTCGCAGCATCTAGTCTTAGCTGCCGTACAAGCTCCCTGTATTCCAATTTAGTCTCCCAGTCACCCCCTCTCCTGTCAGGTATTATCTGGTCTAATACGATAAATTTGATTTCCATATCTGGGCAAGACAAAGAATGTTTGTAAAAAGCATTAGTCTCTTTTTTCCTAGAAATGTCGTAGAAGTGTTCATAAATTCTTCTCCTTAGGGTCCTTTCTGTTTTCCCTACATAGAAACTTTGACATTTTGTGCAAAAACCTAAATATACAACGTATTTTGCATTACAATTAAAATATCCATTGGACCGGAATAGATATTGGCAGTCTAAAAGTCCACGCCCCTGCAAGGTTTTAAAAAGCATAATGTCAACAGACAAGAGCGAGTCCGCTCAAATGTACTTGCACCCAACACCACACTCACTGACACTGTAAACCCCCATCAGAGTTATAAAACGTAAAAAATTAATTATTTTTTTAAATCCATGATATACCTGCCCGTATTTGCGCTTGTTTGCGCGGGTGTGCTCATTGCTTAACCACAGTTAGCAATTGTGACATTGAAGAGCATATAAGAACTACTTATGCAAATTAACCACAATAGCGAAATGGTAGAGCATATGCATAAACAGAAGGCATTCACGGTTCGAGTCCCACCACTCCCCTTCTTATTTATGCTTTAAATCAGTATTTGAAATAATACCAGACAAATATGATTAAAATTGCATTAAAAGCAGTGACATGGCCAATGTATCAGCGAACAAAATATATATTTTTAAAAGACCCAGATATATAGTAGCCTGCTGTTAAGCAACATTTTACACAGCTAAACACAGGTGCCCATAGTTTAATAGCGCTATACCCATCTAAACAGAGGTGCCCATAGTTTAATAGCGCTTTATGCAGCTAAACAGAGTTGCCCATAGTTTAATAGCGCTTCACCCAGCTAAACAGAGTTGCCCATAGTTTAACAGCACTTCACCCAGCTAAACAGAGTATCCCATAGTGTAATAACGTTTTACCCAGTGCAATAGAGTTGCCCAACATTTAAAAACACTTTACCCAGCGCAATGTGTTTGCGCGGACGTGCACGCCGTGTCAACCAGGGCACCATAGGGCACAGGGGAGCAACGTAGAGCTAAGTTGCTTAAATGCAGCCACACCCCCTAGCCTGTCTAGACAGTATTAAAATAAAAGAATGACAAGGTTTGAAACCAGGATCCTTTGCATCATAATCAAAGTACAGAACCACTAAGCCATGACAACATAGGAGGAACAGCCACTATCAACATACATAAACCTAGGAATGGTAGTCTAACCATTACTAAGCAGGTCTGCAGTCAACCGAGAATTTTACAAAATGGCCAATCACATAAAAGTGCAGGAAATGCGGCATATTTAAGCCCCACAGGCGGGAATACATGCCATAACTGATTGTAGCTCACATCTGCGGTCAGAATGTCTGGTGTTGGAGAGGGAGTGTGCTTCTGAGCGCAGAGATGAGGCACCGAGGAGTCCAAATACATGGTTTGGCTCCTAGTCCACTGTCACGAGGCAAGACTCCTGCAGGGCCAGTTCCAAAGGATGGAGTACAAGGCAGAGGCTTGGAACTGGTTAGCTCGTGACCTCACCAGTGCCACAGGCATTCTCCGGACTGGTGTGCAGGTCCGTCACCACCATGCGGACCTGAGTAGATGAAAGGAGGACCGCCTGAACCAGTGGATACAGGAGGCCCGTGGGATGCGGGATGCACCCCAATTGAGTATGTAGCCATGGAATGCAGTATGTAAAGATTTAAAACGGAGTATGTATAATGGATAGGAATGTCTCAATATCCCTTCATTTACTTTACAGCTGCAGGTGACTGTGTTACTAATCAGCAAGCCTATGAAGATAGGCTGCTAAGGCTGCACCGCCAGGCAGGTTAGTGATTATTCTGCATGTATTGCTATATAAAATATGGGAGAGAGCATGAAAGAAAGTGTTGTAGTCCAATAATACAGCCATAAAATGGACTGAATAAGTCCTCTGCATGTACTGTCAGATAAAAACATTAGAGAGGCAGAAAAAGAGTGTAGTAACCCATTAAGAAAGGTAACAAATGTCTGGAATAATATCCCTGCAGGCACTGTCATATAAAAGAATATGTGAGTGAGCCTGAAAAAAGAGTGTGCTAACCTATTAATAAAGGTATAATATGTCATGAACATGTCTGCCATATATACCGTTAAAAAAATTAAGGAGTGAGGCTGTGGAAAAGTGTGTAATGTCATTAATAAAGGTCTAAAACCCAGAGTGTGTCTGTTTCACTTAGTATGAAATGTTGTTGTACCCTTGCATTATACAAATAGTAATGTGTTAGAAAGTGCTGGCAACCCAGAGTTCTGCAGTCCCATCTAAAGTGGGAGTAGCTGTGAAGTAAATATACAGTCCTCAACAGTCAATTACTGGCTGGCATGCATAAGTAAATCTGGCACACGAGTAGCATGCAAATATGTTCCCCAGAAATGTAAGCGTGCTTCAATAAATGCAGGGTTCTGTACAATTTAAAGTGAAAATGTCATGTGAAAACATCCAGATATATAGATAAAGAAATATAAATGCAACCATGAAATATGTAGCAGTAACATCTGCATCCTGGACAGTCAGTATGCGAGATATAGGTCAAGTATAGATTGAACTAGCCAAACCTACTACACAACCTAATGCATGGTGGCAAGTGTAATAATACATGTAGGGAATATACACCTGCAGTCACCAGGAATGTAGTGTAGAGTACAACTGTTTATAAGATGTTAACGGAGGTTTTTTCTACACCCTACTGTTTGTGCATAAACCATGCAACTCCACACCTCAATGGGTATGTGTAATCTTAAATATTTGTTGGGATATATGTGCAATTGTTCTATAAATATTTGCACTCATGTTGATGCATGTGCCCTGTTCAAACACCACGTTCATGGTGGCCTGTTGCTACCAATCATCCCTGCATGCGTTTGGAATAACGACTGTTGTTCAATATATGCATGTGTTATGTTTGCTGTTCAACTGTTGGAACTGTGGTGTGCTGGGTTAATGGGAATATTACTGTATGCTGTTACAACTAATATGGAATGCTGTTGTTTATGTTGTAATGAAACACACCTAATCACAGAACGTATGGGAAGGCCGGTCCCAGCGGACCCACCTGTTCCTCCTCAGTTGGCGAGTGCACCTGGCACCAGTGGCTCTGGTGCCCAGCCCAGACTCCCCTCCACCATTGGTCCTGTGCCACCTTCAGGTGGAAGTGCTGCAGGGGATGGGGCTCGTCCCCCCCATGCAAGCGTGGGTGGAGAAGGGCCACCTGTCACCCTTCGAAGGGTCCGGGTTGTGGTGCGTAGGGAGATCCAGCGTTCAGTCGCTGATCCCCTACGCCAGCTTGAGGCGAGAGTAGCACTTCTCACGGATGAGCCTGCCCATCCTACTCAGCCCCCAGCACAGCCACCCCCTGGGCTGTGAAGGTGCAGTGGTGACTGACCATGGGTAGGGATCTCAGTTCCACTGTTACCATCTGTGGGCTCATGGGCTTGCGATTTCCAAACAACCTTCCCCGTCAATTGTGTTCACCCACCCCATGTATCAGATTCCGCCCCTGTATGCATCTTGTTTGTCTTGTCTGTTTACCTCCCCAACCTACCTCCCTAAATATACCTACTTCCCCTACCTCACTTACCACTCTCACCTGACAAAAAAAAAAAAATGGGCAATCTGTACCCGAAAAAAAATTATGCCCCATACATAGCTTCCCATTTTGCACACATGTCCATAGGACATATACACCGATAATTCTAATTGGCAGTGCAACAAACTATGTTGTCCTCACCCCTCTCTCAGGGGTGGAAGGTCTCAAAACTCACTCCACATTTTCAACATATGCACAGCTGTTGCTTTTAAAGAAATGGGCAGCTATGGGCCTTCCCTACACCCTTCCTGCACATCCCGAGCTTGTTTTCCTACTGTCTTTCCCTCTCTGTGCCCCCTTTTTCACCACTTTCCTATCTCCCCATTTTCTTTTCTTTAAAAGAAATAGCATGGGGGTTAGCGAGGGTAAGCACTGTTAAGCAGTAGTAAGTGAGGGTGCGCTTAGCTAAGCATCACTAAGCGTCACGCAAACCCATGCAAACCTGCTTACAACTGCTTAAAAGTGCCTTAGTCACTCTGTATGACAGGGCCCTTGTATTGCTCAGCAGCAAAATAAAAAAACCCTTGTTAGTCTCAAACCTGGGACTTTGGACTTAACAGTCTGCATGAAATACCACTAAACCACAGCAGATACACAATAACTTAGTGCTGAAAGCAATCTAACATGCATTACCATGAGTGAATGTAAAGGGAAAATAGGAATGGCATAACACAAATCTTGTTCTGTGGGCCTTAAAAAGCAGGTGTTGTTGAATTGCATGACATGACTGTGACAAGAGAATCAGCCATGCTAGTAGGGAATAATGTTACAGCAGCACCTTACAAACCCCACACAGTATCAGGGCAGGATAAACACTGGCATATTAGCATAGGTCACAGGCCAGACCTCCCAACAGTGACTGCTCTACAGTGATGACCCTGATTAGTAAACAAAAGTTCAAAAGTTAGCTGTGCCCCTCTGACTCCCTGTGAAATGTAGTAACAGTAGGCAGAAAGGTGTTGAATCTCACTTAATAACAAATGTCAATAAGTGAGAGTAGACACTACTTGCACATCAGAAAAGGTGTAGTAATAGAAATGCTCTGAATCACCCAAAGTCTGAACTGAAAAATGTCAGAACTATATCACAGGGGGGAGTGGCTAGGATGTAGACTGGTTGGCAGCATCTTTTCTCAGCTCTGCACTCAAAAGATATTTCTGACAGGAATTTTTAAAAACTAGATATTGTAGACAAACCTATGTTGTTGAATTATTTCTACTAATATCACTAGAAGTCTACAGTGCAAAATATTTGGCTTTAAACATTATTTTTCCTGTCAAAAACAAGAAGGAAGGTATCTGAATCTACTGAAAATGAGCTTTTCTCAGCATACCACACAGGACCAGATGATGAAAAAGGAGATACAGTCTTTATTAAATGCTATACAAGACTTGTCAGTGAAATTTGACAAACTGAATACCAAACTGGACACTTTTGAGGAGAGATCTACAAAACAAATACAGCAACTACAAGAAATAATGATGCAACAGAAGTCTCAAATAGCTGACATAGATAGATCCTTAAATGATACTGAGGGCAGACTCTCAGAACAAGATCTTCAGCTACATTTTTTATCACAACAAAATGCTTCATTACAAAATAAAATAGAGGATCTAGAGAACAGGTCCAGACGAAATAACCTTCGCATCTATGGGCTACCAGAGAAAACAGAGGGAGATAACATGGTGACTTTCCTTACTACCTGGTTACCAGAAGTTTTAAAATTGCCTGAAGCTCTTTCTTATGGAATTGAAAGAGCCCACAGATCCTTAAGAGCTGCTTCATCAACCATCAAATCAAAAAATCACCCGAGATCAATAATAGTAAAGTTTTTTTCATCACAGGACAAGGAACTTATTTTAAAAACAGCATGGTCAACTTCTCCAGTTAAATACATAGACAACATAATCGGATTTGATAATGATTATTCTGCTGGAGTTATAACTGCAAGAAAAGAATGTCTCCCTCTGATAAAGGAATTGAAAAAAAGACAAAGTCCACTTGCTGTTCCCTGCAAGAATAAAAATATTTTTTATTGAAGGTCCTAAAACTTTTGACACTCTGCAAGCAACAGTTTCTTATCTTTCAGCTAATAAAACCTTGGATGATGTGGAAGAAATGGAGTTCTCCCAATTTGGGGTTAAGCGTCACTTAGAAAAAAATGAATGGAGCACTGCTGACAAGAAGAAGAAACAATAAAAGACATATGAAAAACACAAACATTATTGTCTTCTATTTGCTCTGTAAGGCAAAAAAGTTCTTTGAAAGCATTCATGCTTTACACGTGTCAGTCTTTGAAACAATATAAATACAAGATAAGCAGGACATTTTATAACTAAAGCAAACAACCCTAAAGAAAGCAAGGTAACATATCTTTATTACAGTGTAAATACTTACAGTCATGATTTTTCTAACTCTAAATGATGTTTAGATAGTTCATTTATAAATTACCTGCCTTTTACTGCTAGTATAGAATATGATGTATTTACACTGACATATTAATGTGGTGTGTTTAAATAAGCATGATTCCTTTTTATATTATTTACACTAAGCTGCATGAAATATCTAAACTGATGTATTTAATACACATAATAATATATAAAAACTGATAGTAATAACTGTCAAAAAGTGCCTTGAAAAGTAATTATCTATTCTTTGATGCTAAAAGTGCCTATTTGACTAACAAACAACTGTTTGGCTTGCATATCTGCCCTTAATGTTAAGAAAACGAATAGAAGTTTAATGAGCTGGTGTTCAGTTTAAAAAAGCCCTTAAAACTTCACTTACTTTGTTTTTGTCTTCCGCCATGGTCACGAGCTGGGAACTCTTATTTTACCACCCCTGAATGAAGGTTCTTCAGTTAGAATCCATTACAGTGTGTTAAACCTTCTAACAGCACATAATGAAAGTAAACAGTCATGAGTGATGTCAGCACTAAAACAAGACAGTATGGGTGTGGTGTCAGCTCCTAAGCTACTTAAAGTAACCAGCACACTATTTATGAGATGGCAAAGTGCTTTTACAGTTTAACAAATATTAAAAGTACACTGAAGTACCTAATGAATTTAGAAGGTATCAACACATACATGACGTTTTATTATATTGTAATATTTGTTATTCATTTTGAATTGTACACATAAACAGCACACAACGCTTAAAAAGATGTATATCACTTGGAAGAAACTGTATGAATAGTTAACACATACAGACTTTACTATAATCTTTTCTGATAAGATCACCCAAGTAAATTACTATAATTTAACTTAATTTTATAAAAATTTAATATATTTAAGTCCTTGACTGGAACTATATAACATATTTGTAAACACACTGTAGCTAGTGTACTCAACCTTAAGGATAGTAAGTCAATTAAGGTTCATGAATGTAGCTATGTGTTATTAGGCATTTTAAGGGTAAAAAAGAGTTGCTGTTTAATTATCAAGATACTCTGTAAATATTAAATTGTTCAAGTAGCACAATCATTAAGCAGTAATGAGCAAGAAAAAATCTCAGTCTTGCTTATGATATTGTTTTATATATATATTATATATATATATATAGGAAAGAACTGCTGAATTATAAGTATGCTTTTATTAAAGGCAAGTTATATTAATATTGAACATCCTCACTGAAAATGAATGGTTGTGTAGAGACACAGTAACTCCCATTATATAACCAAGGCTAAAGAGATTGTCTTGTATGTCTAAATTGATCAGCCTTGAACCTTAGATTGCAAATAGACATGCAACATACTTTTACTTATAATACTGAATATATATTATATAACATCACAAACGCTAAAGCCATTGTCAGCTACATCTTTCATATCAATCAGCATTAAAATATGATTTGAATAACATAGGCATTTACTAACATATTGCTGTTGGTACCTGATATGCATATAAGTAACAAGTCTAATTTCTGTCTATGAAAGTAAATACCAGGCTGTGTGCATTTGTTAATTATGAAACAAAAGCGTGCTATCTATTCTTTTTAATATCCTATAGGTATGTACTTGTTAGAGACACACACATGCTGCAAAGCTGCTAGTTATTGCATATTCATTAGTATATTTCTGACTGCAGTGTTGTAAATATATGGTGTGGACCACTTGAGTTGAGAATATGTCTCTATATTGGGCATGTTCTCTGTTTGAATGTTGTATATTATCTATAATATGATATGGAGTACCCTCACTAAATTAAAAGAAGCCACAATAGAAACAAATATTTATTAAAAATGGAGAATAGAAGGATGAAGAGAAAAATGAAGGAAAATGGTTGATGGTCATATAAGGTTATCTTTTCCTGTGTATGTAGAAGAGTTGACAGTAATAAGTACCAAACAATTGTGTTATAGCATTTTTAAAGCCTACTTTGCTTCTCATATTTTCCAACCTTACAGTTATAACGCTGCAGATAAATCCTGTAATATCATAAGGAGTATGAGTTGCTATTTGACATATGACATATGTGGTACACTAGCGATGAAATATGCCAGTGGCAATATAAATGTAACGTTATATTCATTGTTACGGATACTTTCTGATTTAATCTACTTGTGGCATGGTTAACTGGTGCATATAATGCTTAACATTTTTTTTTTTATGTATGTATGCATATGTGTGTATGTATGTATGTGTGTATATATATATATATATATATATATATATATATATATATGTGTGTATGTGTATGTATGTATATGTATATATATATGTATATATATATATATATATATATATATATATATATATATATATATATATATATCTATAGGTAGACCATTACAATAAATTTGATACCTATGAATGCCACTCACACTATAAGGGAGATAGACAGCAAGCATATTATTTTTAAGATGCATAACCGTTATTGCTACACAAAAGATATATTAAAATAAAAGATTTTCCTTTACAATTTAAACAAAACCAAATAGTTAAGTATTAAATCTATGTATAGTTGTGTTGCCTTAGTGTTTTATAAAATATTAAAAATAGATAAAGACTGTATTTAAGTAATCTGTAAAGACAGATACATGTATACTTAAAAGATATATAAGATACTTTTCATTATAAAACTACCATATGGCGGAGCCGTGGGAGGATGCTGAAATGCAGACTTAGAGGGATCGCTTGAATGATTAGATCATTCAAGGATGAGATGTTTTTTCTCATGGAGAGGTTTGGTGGTTGTTTATCTTATATTGTTCTCAGTTATGATCTTGTAATTTACTTTTATTGGGTGTCTATAATCTATTGTAATACTGTTGGAAGAAGAAAGAACAAGTCATTCTCTTCATGTACACACATCTACACATTGTTACGAGTATATGAATATGGATAAAAGCAAAGCTAATATAAATCCAATTGCAAAATGTATATCTCTTAATGTAAATGGTTTAAATAATAGCTGCAAAAGGGAAGTCTTTATAGATATTTAAAGCTATGTGAAGCAACTAGTATTTTTACAGGAAACACACCTTACACAGGAAGACATAAATAAAATAAACAATAAAAATTATACAATACTAGTAAGTTCCACCTATAATCAGAAGCAAAGGGAGTAGTAATTTTGTGGAAAAACACTACTTTAATGCCTAAAATCATAAATCGTTCCATGACAACTCAGGAATGTTTTGTCTAGTGACAATATCTATCAATGAAATGATATATACATTAGTGAATATTTATTGGATACCAGGACTAGGTGTTAGAGTGGCCAAACAACACTTAGAAGACATTGTACAATATACCAAAGGAAAAAACCAAAAAAAGGAAAAAAAAATAAAATTTAAAAATTT
>NC_056743.1:1639920964-1639955696 GCF_019279795.1 Protopterus annectens | reverse complement strand
GACTAAAACTTGCTTATTTGGGTTAAAGCGCATGCACACCAGCACAAACAAGCTTACAGGTCTTCCAACTGCCTTATACATGCTAACTCCGGCTTAAACGCGCGCACGCACTCTTCCACGCTCGCACTCTGTCTTACTCGAGTTTACAGGCGCGCACACACACACGCATACCCGCTCAGCAAGAAACTTTGGTGTTATCCACAGTATACACCTTCCATTTCTTGGCTTTCCTTGGCCTACCTGTTGACACACCCCTTTCCATGATGTCTAACTGACAGCTAACACATGCCACTGTGCTCCAATGAGCTTCACTACTTTCATACATACCCCCCTTGTGATGTCACCTATCTCCTACTCTGTTCCACCCCATATCCTACTCCTACACTCCACTGACTGTGCTCATTTGCTATGTAAAAGTGCGATTCACTATCCTAACACTCATTTACACAGGATTGCCTACTAATGCTTGGTTACATGTCTTAGACTGGGCTTCTCCCCTTAGCAACCCCTACTCGGTAGCCATGTTGTCCTCAGCCTGCTATTCCCTTACATTGTCATTTAACAATTTTCATAAATTCCACGTTTGTGGCTTTTATTGTCTTATTTTATGATTTTTATAGTGCACCCCGTTTGCGCGGCGCTGCGCTATGCTTAAACATCGGAAATCGGCGAAAATAAATATTTTTATTTTAATTTTGCATCTGGGAAACTTTCCAATGGCTGTATATTTGGCCATTGGCATGCTTCCTCAACCATATGCAACCTTTATTTGGAGCTGACAAGGCTCCATTGTGCTATTTGCAGAACGGTACTCAGTTGTCAACTGAGTACATTTCTGCAGCTAACACGTCTCCTACTCGGACAGGTTTGTGCTTCCTGGATCGCAAATTTACCTCATTTGCATGCCTTTCGGCTGCAAGTGAGGTAATTTGCATATCCCAGCCCTGTCGGTGTAGGAGACATTTTAGGAGATCTCTTACACGCCCCTACAGGCTGTTCCTGGATCGCTCGTCGGACATGATGGCTGCATGGAGTCTTACTCTACTCGTAGACTCCGTGCAAGCCATTGTGAATCCGGCCCACTGTTTTTTCTGTCTTAGATGCAAACAGTTCATTTTGGCAAGTGATGCTTGATCGCAAATCTTCATTGCTGACTACATTCAGTACTCCATTTGGGAGATATAGATTCCTTAGGATGCCATTTGGAATAAATTCTGCAAGTGAAGTCTTTCAGTGTACAATAGAGCAAATATTTTTTGGTTATCCTTGTGCCATAATAGTAGATGATATATTAGTTGGAGGCAATGGTGAGGCAGAGGATGACAGAAATTTTAAGAGAGTTCAAGACAAAGCATGTGAAGTGAACTGAAAATTCAATCCTCTGAAGTGCAAATTCAGACTACCAGAAGTTACATATGTAGGTCATTTGTTTACAAATATTGGTTTGAGACCAGACCTGTCCAAGCAAGCAGCTTACTTTCCTTGCAAAGATGAGTTATTGATGGAAGATGGCATTATTTTCAAAGGTCCTAAAATTGTTGTTCCTGCTTCCTTACAAGAAGAATATATTCAGATTTTGCATCATGGTCACCCAGGTTCCGAATCTACTAAGAGATGGGTGAGAGGACTAGTATTTGGACTTCCCTAGTGAAAGACATTGATATAGTACTTTCTTCCTGTTCAGTATGTAATAGTACTAAAGCACATTTGCAAAGAGGGCCACTTCAGCTAAGTCAGATCCCTGATCTACCTTGGTCATTTGTAACTACTGTCAGATTTGAGTGTAGCAATCGACATTACTTAGTACTGGTAGACTCTTATTCAAATTGGTTCAAAATCAATCTACTACCTAATCTGACTTTTACTACAGTCATTACTAAGTTGAAACATTATTTCTCAGTCCATGGCAGTCCACAGAAATTAATCTCTGACAATGGTACACAATTCACCACTCAATTGTTTCAGAAATTTGTCAGAGAATGGGACTTCGTACATGTTACTAGTAGTCCAGAGTGTCCGCAATCAAAGGGACTTGCTGAACATGCAGTACAGAGTGCAGAGCAATTAACTGAAAAGTCAAAGCATGATAATATTGATAGTTTTTTTGAATTTACTCAATCTCAGAAACATACCCTGTGACGATATACTTGGCTCACCTGTTCAGAGACTTCTATCTAGGCAAACCAGAACAACATTGCCTCTCACTTCTAGTTTATTGAGGCCTAAAGCTAAAAACAACCAAGCAATCAAAGCCCAGTTATCTAAAAAAGCGTTCTTTCTAAAAGTCCAGTTATGACAAGTCGAGCAGATTTCTTTGTCCATTGGAAAATGGAGAGACAATGAGGATATAAACAGTGAAAGGTTTTGACTGGATTGGTCAAGTAACGAGTGTTGGTGCAGAGCCGAGATCCTATTTTGTTAAATCTGAGGGTGTGGAGTACAGGAGAAATCGCAGACATCTTCTTCCTGTTAGCAGAACTGATATCACAGCATCGTACCTGTGATACAGACTCTAACTCTCAGAGCAATCCAGATGCTATTCCTGTTCCAGAACGTGTCTTGACTGCTGATACAGTTCCAGCAGATGATTCCAATTTTCCTAAGATTGAACAGTCAGCAGAGACAATCCCAGTTGCTAAATCAGATTTCAAATTTTATGTCACATGATATGATTACATTTCAAAGCCTAGTGTGAAATACACAGCAACTTGGACATAGTTGTATATATGTATCTAGCTTTATATAATTGCATAATGAAAATAATTTCTGTGTAAATTGTATATTTATTAATATCAGTGATGATGCTTAACTCATTTTCTCAAAGAGGGAGGATGTAGAATAACAGGTGCATTGTACCTTTAAGAAGCATTTCCAAGATCTGTGTGTGCATATAAATACCAAGCACATGTTAGCTTCAGTGCCATTTTCAAGGTGCAGCCAACATCTATGTCCATGATAGCTAGTGTGTTTATAAGTTAGTTATGTAACATCATTTATGATGTGTTTGCATACAATAAAGCTGCTTGAAGAAAAACCCATGATGCTCACCTGTTTTATCCTGACCTGGTAAGCGACAGCACCTCTGTCTCTGCACCTTCTACAAAACTATTTGAGGGTGATCTAGTTTTAAAACCTTCCAAAAAGGTTTATAATTTTAGTCCATTTACCCTCACTTCTTCATCATCATTCACAGTTGGGCAGGACCAGAACATGGTCAAATGGGGCGCTAGGCAGGGTAATGGATCTGAGCACCTCCCGGGCCATTCTATGCCCCATTACTTGGCTGTCTCTCCCCAGTTACTATGAGCACTCTTCAAATCTGTCAGTGTCAATACTATTTTCTGCTTTACTTCTACAGTGATTACAGATATTTGGATTTAATGTAAAACTTTTATTTCAAAATTTTCGAACACAAACCCTAATAGCCATTTGCTAAACAAAGCAATACACTCTCACAATGAAAACAAACAACATGAGTAAGAATACACTCCTCTGCCCTTGAAACTCACATTCATTGAAACTGCAGTGAAACCTATAAGCATAGAAAATGCATCTGGCCAGAGGTAGATTTAAATGTTTCTTTAGGTTATTTTCAAACTGTGGCCCCCTGCACACATTTTAGGAACATGCATAAAGGCATGCATTCTTTAATTCACCTTCCTGATTGTATCAAATTATATTCCTTAATTAATTCAGCACCACTTGTTAGAGCATGTTTTAAATTTGCAGTTTTGAACATTTTTCCTGTAAGCAGTGAAACAAAACATATGAAACAATAATGACAAAACTACCCATTTCCGAACATTTCAACCATAAAAGGTCACACAAACTGTTGTGATTATAATTCATCAGTACTGGTCAATATGCACAATCTCTGCAGAAGTAAAAGTCATCTGAATAATTCCGCATTAAAGAGAACTGTATATAATGAAGAGGTTGCTGCTGGCCAACAGTTTTGCATCTCATTCATCTGCAAATTCAGTGCCTGCTGCCCTTGAAGAATAAATGGTCTGTGATTCACTAAAAAAAATGGTATGTGTCAGCAATCAAATTCCCACATTTGAGAAGGGAACACACAGCCTTCTGCAACAAAAGTAAGAGTGCTGCTTGTTTCACCACTGACACTGAACAAGACAATTATGAAACTGTATGATTGACCTTGACAGACTGCAATCCTCAAAAACTTAAAGGAGTCGTCAGTTGGTGTACAGGTTTAAGGCACGTGCTTGACAATAATTAAGGCTAAGGGTTTGAGTCTGAGCAAAGTCACTCCACTAGACAGTGCCCTAACTGGGGCATTTTGCACATACACACACACGCACACACACACACACACACACACACACACACACACTCACACACACCTTGGCTGTTGCTCTGTATCTCCTTGTTCACTTGTGGCTCCATTTTCTTTAACTTCATTACTGTGGATGCCCTAAATAAATCTCTGGTGGTTTCTAAAGATGTGCTGAGGTTTCAGGGGCTTGTTTGCTGTGCTGTATGATGAAATCCTAATGTTGGTGCTCTGTATGGAAGACAGAACAATGTTCTAATGCTGGTTGTTTTAATCTTTTATTTATGAGATTTTCTTTTTTATTTTTGTGTAAAGAAGCCAACCCCCAAGCCAACATGTGCACTAGGCAGCTGCCTAGGTCACTTAATGCTTGATCTCACTCTGTTGTGGGGTATCACAATTTCCCATGGTTTAATAAGTGCAGAACCAAAGCTGTAAACGAGTATAATGAAAAGACAGGCATTCCACAAAAACAGGCAGCCTTCACAATCTCATTCTGTCTATCGCTATGTTCTACCCCCCATATAGGCTTTGAACTTTCTATGACCACTCAACTATTAATTCTAAATGCAAATGTCTACATAAATATAAAACCTTAGGCAGAATCATTTGAATTATGTTTAGCCAACTGCCAAGAAGTTCACTTTCGCTTTTCATCTGCTCTCTTTTGCAATAAATTTAAGAAATTCTAAACTACAGTAGCTTCCCATGTTTTGCCCACCTAGAACTTGTAAATAGCACATTATACAACTCCCCCCATTAATATTCAAAAACATGCATGCTGATTGGTCAGTGTGCACGTTGTAAATCAGAGTTATAGTAATGGAAAAAGGTCCGGTCGCCCAGACTTTTTCCATTACTATAACTCTTTTTTCACACTATTTCGCTATGTTAAATGACTTTAACATAGCGAGACAGCTTTAAAAAAATCAACGGAGATTCTCTGTTGCTTTTTTAAAGCTGTCTCACTATGTTAAACTCCTTTAACATAGCGAGACAGTTTGCAAAAAGCAATGGAGATCTTGCTTTCTCCGTTGCTTTTTTCAAAACTGTCTCGCTATGTCAAAATGGGTTTAGTATACCGAGACAGCTTTAAAAAAAGCAACGGAGATTCTCTGTTGCTTTTTTAAAGCTGTCTCGCTATGTTAAATGCATTTAACATAGCAAAACAGTTTGTAAAAAGCAACGGAGATGTTGCTTTCTCCGTTGCTTTTTTCAAAACTGTCTCGCTATGTTAAATGGGTTTAACATACCGAGACAGCTTTAAAAAAGCAACAGAGATTCTCCGTTGCTTTTTTTAAAACTGTCTCGCTATGTTAAACCCATTTAACATAGCGAAAGCAGTTTGTAAAAAGCAACGGGGATCTTGTTTTCTCCGTTGCTTTTGCCCACAGTTCTGATGTACTGTGTAGGCATACGCATGCGCAGTACATCAGAACTGCCGCAGAATACCAGACAGCTGTGGAAGGGAAGCAAGGAGGCATTATACAATGCCATTATTTAAGAAAAGTAATTATTTTTTTTCTTAAATAATGCCATTGTATAATAGCAATAACCCACTTCTTGGTGTGGGTAATGCTGGATTTACCCACAGTTGGCTTTGTTTGGCCACTCGGGCTTCACCCTCGTGACCAAACCACGCCAACCGTGGGTAAATCCAGCATTACCCACACCCAGGCATGGGTTATTGCTATACTAACACCTGTTTTTGTACTCCATAATTAGAGAAGCTATGATGCCCATTCTTGTTTGAACCATGTTTTTATAGATGCACGTAAGTCTTAATTTATATATTTGTATTTGTTTACTGTGGTAGTGCATTGATCAGTATTGGCCAATTACAGCCTCAGCCTCTAACACTTTGAAGCAATTGGCTTATTCAGATCTAGCCTGTCTGATAGCAGCAAATAGACATATGTGAAGTGGTTAGTGACCTTCCACTTTCCTGCAATTTTGTTTTTGATACAGGGCATGACACTCAGTTCAGGCATCTCAGTGACCAACAAAAACAAGTTTGGTGACAGTGTGAAGCCATTCCTTTCCCCCTCCTGCACTTTTACCTCATTTAAAAGACTATCGTTGAAAGCAGTCCTAATTAATGGTGAGTGGCACAAAGCTCTTATCTACCCCTGAAATCTCAGACCATCTCCACTTCTGGGAATACCTCAGATTGGAAGACCCATTCCACAGAATCAAACACGTTGCCAATATTGAAAAATATAGCTCTTGTATTTGGCTACCCTTAAACATGGATTTATTCCATAAATTATAGTAATTTCCACAAGCTGATGTGAGTTTTCAAAATCTTTCTGGTCCATCCATGCTAATTAGGGATTAGTTGCTCTTGATCTGGTGGTTTCCAGTCTATCTAATCCTGAAGTCAAAAAAGAAACACCTTGCCCTGACTCTTGTAAAGAACTCAGGCAGATTAAATTTTTTCCACCTCACTGAAAACAAAACTATAAATATGTCCTTCCCTAAGCAGTAAAATTAGCCCCCAGGCTCAGACGTACCAGGAGACATTTTCCTTTGTATCATATAAAGGGCTCCTACTACTTATTCTTTCTCGAATATTCTGTCCAAAGACAATGAATCCTCAGCAGTCTAAGTAGGCCTCATTCAAACTTTTGATGTATTCATATTATCCTAGCATCTGATCTGATAATATACTTCAGAAATCTTCCATGACTTTGTCTATGCTTACTCAGTCTTACACTGCCTCCAGCTCTAAAGCTGTAATTACCCTTATGTTGCTTCCCTCTATTACTCTATTAATTTCCAGATCAAAACATTTGCTGTTCCCCTCTCTGCCCCAAGCTCAGCAAAAATCTCCCTTTCATGCCCTATTCTGTTTGATTAGTGTAGTTTCAACTTCAGCTGTTTTTGTTTTTAGTATTTGTAACTTTAGTCCCCTGTCTTCTAACATGGCTACCTTTACTGCTCTGCAACTGTTTCAGGCAATTTTCTCAGCTCTTAGCAGTGGCTGCTGGTGACTTCACATCAAAGGAGAGCCGCAGGAGACAGCTGAATTGGTGGGGCCAATGGGAAGGGGTGGGGGCAACTAGAAAGGGGCAGGATTATGCTCAAAACCACAACAATTGGAACTTGAATTAAATATGCTGCTCTGGGTGCCAAACTGTTATTACGAGAGTCCAATCAAGATGAAATGAAGTGTAAAAGAAAAAAAATATTTCAATGCATTGGCTACATGATAGCTTATTTAATATCTAGATGGAAAAAAAGGTTGTGAGGCATGAAAAAATAAATTACTTTTTAAATATGTTACTGGAATGCCAGTCAAAATCAAGTATATAAAAAAAACAAGCAGCACTCAACTCAAACCACTTTTCCTTACACTGCAGTTCTAATTATAATTTATATTCACCTTTATAAAAGTACCAAGTAACATGCTAAAAGTAGCAATCGCTGTGATACCCCCACTTGTAAAAAATGTTTCTTATCCAAAAAAGACCTGTTGCCTGACAAGTACAACTATCTACTTGTTTCATGGGGAAGACCTGATCAAAGTAAAAAATGAACAGCAAACAAGAAACAAGCTCAAGATAAATTGCTTAAAGGATTACTGTACAGGTTATGGACCACACATAATAGATGGGCATCCTGTTTAGTTTACTGGTAAAGCATGCAAAGATGACTGCAAGTCTCCAACAAATGTAATGAGCTTCTTAAAATATTGTAATCCTGTCCTTTATTACAAATACTGTCATATCCATTTCAATACCTAAGGCTTATATGTTATCTAGTTATGTAAGAATTCTCTGCATGGCAACAACAAAAATGCTTTCAATGTTGGTAATTCTTTAACAGTATGCTTATTAAAGCTTACTTGCATCTTACAATCTCAGGCAAGCTTAACTGATTGTCATTGAAGCATGGCTACTTAAATACAGAGCAACAGCCACTTTCTGAATAATAGGAAGCATAAATCAACAGCATAAAAATATGACAGAAAACCAGAACATTTTGCAAAATCAAGGACAGATGAAAAACACTGTTGTACTTGTGTCTACCTTGGATGGGGGAATACTCTGCACACTTACACTGCATAACTGCTCCTTGCCTTTCTTGGACACATCCAGAGTCACTACATGGCGGAGTGGGGTGCAACAAGTATGTCACAATTTGAAATTTCTCTGGCTGACAGTGATGGCTCTGACACATTTGTCATACCTCTCAACCTCAGAGCAAGAAATCTGGACAAAGCCATACATAGATGTGGGACAAAGGCCCAAAAATAAGGACAATTGTTAAATATTGCTCTTAAAAACTTAGAAAAATAATAGAATACTAGTAGGTCTTGCATTAGTATGAATTTTCTGAAGGGTATGAAATCTATAACTCAAATGTCTATCATTATTTTCTAACTTCAGTCTTTAATGGTTTGCCACTAATTTGCCAGAAAACCACAATTTTATGAAAAATGGACAAAAAATGTGATAAAAAATATAAAATTGCCACAAAAATACAGCTGGGAACTTGTCAAAGAATGGACACTTTTTTAATATTAGTACTGTTAACTTGAGCAGCTGACAAAATAAGAGAATCTACATGCATTTCTGAAATAAACGTAATCTATAACTCTGATCATTACAGTTATTTATAATTGTAAACCCCCCCCATGTTTTCTTCCAAAATTGCCATTTTGTGGAGGGATTATTAGGGGGATAGCAACATTTTGAGCCAAAATTGGAGACAGTTGAGAGGTTTGGATATTCCTAATTCTTTAAAGCAATTTATTTGCACGTACCTCTCAACCTCTTAATGCAGGAAATCTGGGCAAGGCCAAATGTATTGGGGGAACATACAAACAGTACTAAAAATTTCTCTTGCATAAACTTAGACAGTTGATAGAATGACAGGTCTTGCTTTAGCATGCATTTTTATGAAGGTTATGAAGTCTGAAACTCAATGTCTGTCATTATTAAGTGACTTCATTCCTAAATGATTTGCCAGAAAACCACAAATTTTATGAAGAACAAACCAAAAATAAGAAGCAAAAATCTATTCATTCTGCAAAAATCTGGACAGCAGAGAGGTATAGTTCAGCCGGGGCTGTCTTTCAATTTGACGCCCTTCCCCTCACAAAATCATGGTCGAATGGAGCTTCCCAACTGCAGCCATTCCAATGTCCCATTACTTGGCTATTTCGCCCCATTTACCATAAACACTGTAATGCGCATACTGCTTTACTTCTGCAATGATTTGGATTTCATTTGAAAGATTTATTTTGCATTTTACAGCACAGACACTAATAGACATCTGCTAAACAAAGCAATGTAGTCTCACAATGAAAATAGACTTAGCATTAAAACTCCTCTGCCCTTGAAACTCACATTCATTAAAACAGCATTGAAATCCACATTCAAAGAAAATAAATTTTGCCAGTGGCAGACAAAAATTAACTTTGGGCTGTTTTCAAATCATAGGCCCCTTGGACATGAAACATACATGTGTTCTTTGATACACATTCCTGATATTCCTTGTATAATACAGTAGTTAGAGGGTGTTATTAATTTATTATTTTGAACATTTTTCCACAAAATGCATGCACCAATAATGACAAAACTGCCCAATTCAGAACATTTCCATCATAAAAGTCTACTCAAACTTCTACAATCCACCAGTATCAGTAAATATGGACAATCCCTGAAGAAGTAAAATTCATCTAAATAATTCCACATTAAAGAGATCTGTAACTAATGACGAGGTTGCTGCTAGCAAACAACTTTATATTTCATTGTTTCATCTACATATAAAGTGCCTGTTCCTTTGAGGAATAAATTACCTATGTTACATTAAAAAAATGATAAGCTAGTAATCTTGCAATAAGGAATGGATGGCAAACTGATAAGAGGTTCATAGTTTCTAGGTATCCTTGCCAAAAGGACTGCAGCATCCACTCCCTTTACAACACAGTACAGTATCAACAATGCAAATCCATACTGTGAGAGTAGAACCCACAGACTTCTGTATCAAAAGCAAGTACACTACCTGTTATGCTATTAACAATGCAAGCAAACTCACCATAAGCAGTACTAAACTTTTCTTCCCCTGCAGCTCTCAGCTCCTTGTAAAATCTACTTGACACTCAGCTGTATCTCTCAACTTTGCAGCACAAGAAATCTGGAAAAAACAAAATTTATTGAGGGGGGGGGGCAAAAGTCCAAAAACCAGGGACACATTAGATCCAAGGACCTGAACTTTGCCTGTGACATAAACAGAACATACTGGCTTGATTGATCTCAAAACATTCCCATGGTATGGAATAAACTCCTTGTCTATGTGAAGGAGAGTTCATCCTTGACCCTAATAAAAAGAAACCTTGAGCATTCGATGGGAAATCACAGATTCACCCCAGTCTGGCCCCATGTCTCTGATGGAGAGAGGGCAACAGTATGTAAATTAATCCTCAACTAAAATACATCTGCAACTAATCCTTAGCTACCTCTTTACTAATATACCCCACAAAATAGGTGTCAAAGGAACTCTTGGACAAAACTGGGTGGTGTTGCATGGCTAGGCTGGTAAATACCCTGGAGGACATTAGGCTAGTATAAACATATGATCCTATGGTGTCATACTGCAGTACACACCTGAGACCTGTAGTCAGTTATTTATGGTGTTTGCCATGTTACATTATATCATAGTATGGAAGCAGCAATGAATTGGAATATTGTGATATTCCTGGAAATCCTTTTTGCAGCAGTGGAGGAGTGGGTGGGTGGGAGCCGATCTGCCAGACAGGCTGCATTAGCAGCTTATACAAGCAAGTGGCTGGTATAATTAGTTATGTCACTTGCAAAAAGACAGCATCTGGTCTACAGCAATGGAACATAACTAGAACAACTCAGAGTAAAATTCATGCATGTATTAATACAGCTAGGCTATCCATTACAGTGCATTCAGTGGCCATTATGTACATCAAGCTTTAGCTTACTAACTCAGCCCAGAGGGGTGGGCAGAGCACAATCATCACCATTTGCAATGTCACATTCAAAAGTGACAGCAGCACAAAACATGAACAAAGTGTCACAGGATGTAGCTGTGGTAACCATTCAGGTGGTTAGTAAGTTGAGAACAGTCAAGGATTAAATAGGGACAAATTTCAAACATTCATCTTATAAACTTAGAAAATTGTTAGAATAAATGGTTGTGTGCTACCATGTACTTTCTGAAGAATATGAAGTCTGAAATTCAAATGCCAGTCATTTTAATTCATTTAATGTTTATTAACCAGGAAAGTCTGACTTGGAACAAAAGCCAATTTTCAGCAGAGGCCCAGGGAGAAATACTCCAGACACATGTCTTTGTAACATGGGAGGACACCAGAGCACTCAGAGGAAACCCACACAAACACAAGAAAGACAAGCAGATTCCACACAGAAGGCACCCCAGCCAAGACTCAAACCAGAGAACCTCTAGCTGTGAGGCAGCAGTGCTACCACTGCACCATCAACTATTTAATGAATTAAAAATCCAGGAAACAAACCACATATTTTATGAGGAATAGAACAGAACACAGATATGAGGGAAAAAAAATCTTTCATAAATGGGGGTGGTTAGGGAATTCAGGCTCTTGCTACCTGCACCCAAGGTACAGGGTTCAAGCCTGAGGTATTCTCTAACCACCACTGGGTATCCTGAGTTCTCTGTAGCCACCAGTATATATCAACTGGGCCATCACATGCACACACACACATACACACACACACACACACACACACACACACACACACACACACACACACACACACACACACACACACACACACACACAGCTTAAGTCCTACCTTAAACATTCTCTGCTTAACGGTTCGCTCAGACACATCCTCTGCTTAAACTGAAGCAAAGTTAATTGTTCTCGGCCCCACTCCTTGGAATCTGCTTCCCCCACAGTAACTAAAGCTCTTGAACACATCCTCTTCAGAAGCTCCTATTCTTGTTGTTGGCACCGAAATGTATTGTATGTGTCATGTGTGATGCCCGTGCCCTGGCCAAGCAATCAAGGAGCCTTAATCCTGACCACTAACACCATCATATATGAGGAAAGGATAACAAATACACACAGTAGAGTGCAATTTCCCTTAAGAGCACACAGAGATTACAATCAGTCCGGGGATGGTCACTCCCTTGCTCCCCAGGTCCCCAATAAGACTCCCTACCGGCACAGCTATAGGGTCCAGATCTCAGCCTAGCTGGGCAAGCTAAAATCTCCAGTACCCTCTCTGTGCAACCAGTGCTTCGTGTCCCTGCCCAAGTAGCTGACACACACACACTTTGAGATAAGAGGTTATACAACCACACAGACACTTCTGGGGAAGGCTGGCACAGGTTTTCCAGCTTTGCCCCTTTTACCCGGAATATATGGTAGTAACTACTGCCACCAACTAGCTAATACTTATCAGCTACTCAAAAGCCCTTAAAAGGGTGTCCAATTATTACTGTGCAATATTAATATCCAATTAGTAAGTGTGACTAAACAGTCAAAGCTTATTAGAGTGGCTTTGTACAGTTTTACCAAAGGCATGCAAGTACTCTTAAGAGCTTAAATTATCTCTACACAAACTAGCCACAACTAAAAGGTTTTAAAATAGTTAATAATAAATAATCAAAACCACAAGACAAGAGTTCAGAGATCACACAGAATACTTAAAATAAATCAGTAGTACAGTTCTGACATCACAGAAAAAACACTTAGTCTAATCTTAATAGTCCTAGCTATTTCTACAAGAAAACACACTTCTAAGATGACTTGCTTAAGACAACAGGCAGAGTACTGAGTTGGATGTTCAAACAAAAATGGTTAATGCCCTCTGATTCTCTCTGTTAAAATTGCTATTACAGTTCTGATAAACATTACATCATCTTTTTACACTTTCCTGGTGTTTCTATGCTACAGATTAACTGCATTTACATTCTTAACATCTCCCTTTTGTTATCTTGCAGCTGGTCAGGAAAATACATTTGCATGTTTAAGTCTAGCAATTTAACTCATGGTTAAAACAATAGAAAGGATTTTTTCATCTAGACTTTTCAGCACCAATGCCACTTCAAAGGGTCACCACATGCTTTACTTTGGTCAGTAGAGTGCACTGTTGTCACATTTATTTCCAGTTCCACATGTAACAGTATTTCTTTACATTTAAGACAACAAGCCTGTAGTTCAACATTAATATTTACAAATTATAGAATTATCTATAAAATTCTATCTGGCTAGGCTGGCAGTATTCACCCATCTCTGCCAGTCTTCACATTTCTACCCTCTCCAGAGAACTCAAGTTAGTTTTTTCAAGTGAACCTTATGAAACACCACTTGAGAGGGTTAGGTCTATATGAGAGTACCTCACCCCATTTCCTGACTTGAGAGCCCATCTGCATTGGCATTGCTACTCCCACTGCGGTGCTACACTGACATATCATATGCTTGCTACCACAGGCTCCATCTTAGCAACTTGGCATTTTGCTGACTGGCTCTGTTTAACCATGTTAGAGGGTTGTGATCTGTCATAGAGTGAATTTCCTTCCATACAGCTAAGGCTGAAGTTTCTGCATTGCCCACACTATGGCTAGCCATTCCTTTTATACAGCTGCATAGCATTCCTCCCTGTGTTGGAGCCTACAACTGAGATAAACCACTGGGTGCTCTCCCCCCTCTGAAGAAATCTGGCTAAGTACAGCCCCCACCCCATGGTTTGAAGCATCCACCTGCACAACAAATTATTTGCTGTAATCTGGACTGGCTAACACAGGAGGTTCTCCCAAAGCTTCTTTAGGCTTCTGGAATGCCTGCTCAGATGCTGGGGTTCACACTACCTTATCTGGCCTGTTTGTCCTTGTCAGGTCTGTGAGGGGAGCAGCTATGGTACTATAACTGGGGATGAACTTTCTGTAGTACCCTGCTGTCCCTAAAAATTCCCTCACCTGCTTTTTAGTAACAGGTGCAGGCCATGCCTGAATGGCTTCCACTTTGGCAGGTTCTGGCCTTATCTTACCACTGCCCACTCTATGTCCTAGGTAGGAGACCTCTGCCATACCCACCTGACATTTGCTCGGCTTAATGGTCAACCCTGCCCTCTGTAGTTTGCCCAACACCTCCCTGACATGCTGAAGGTGCTCTGGCCAGGAATGGCTGTAGACTGCAATATCATCTAGGTAAGCAAGGGCAAACCATCCTGCTCCTGCTAGGATATGATCTACCAGCCTCTGGAAAGTTGCTGGGGCATTATTCATCCCAAAGAGCATCTTGGTGAACTCATACAAGCCAAAAAGAGTCACAAAGGCTGACTTCTCTTTAGCACTGGGAGTCAAGAGCACCTGCCAGTAACCCTTGGTAAGATCAATGGTTGTAAGATACTTAGCCCCACCCAGCTGCTCTAGGGCCTCATCTGTCCTAGGCATGGGGTAAGCATCTGACTTTGTGTGACAATTTAATTTCCTGTAGTCCACACAGAACCTGGTGCTGCCATCCTTCTTTGGCACCAGCACTACTGGGGAGGCCCAGGGACTGTTAGACTATTGAATCACCCCTAGTTCCAACATCGCCTATACCTCCTCCCTCAGGGTCTGTCTGACTCTCTCAGGAAACCTATAAGGGGTCCACCTAATAGGTCTTTGGGGTCCTGTATCCACCTGGTGCTGCACCAGGTGGGTGCACCCTGGTTTCCCAGTGAACATGTCCCCAAATTCCTGCAACACTGCTCGGATTTCTCGAACCTGCGTAGGAGATAACTGCTAGGACACTGCTACCCCTTCCACTGAGGTGTCAGCCCGAGCCTCACTGAGGAGATTAGTCCCCAGATCTCCCTCAGACTCCTCCTGCAATCCACTGCAAATGCTCAGCACAAGGGCCTCCATAGCATGGTAAGATTTCATAATGTTAACATGATACAATTTGTGCCCCTGCCTTCTGCCTAGCAGTTTCACCATGTAGTTAAAATCACTTACCTTTCTCACCACCTTGTAGGGTCCCTCACAAGTTGCTTGCAGCTTGTTGTGTCTGACAGGAATGAGAATCATTACCTGCTGCCCCACAGCATACTCTCTAGCTCAGGCATTCCTGTCATACCACACCTTTTTTTGTTGTTGGGCTTCTGTCAGGTTCTCCTGCGTCAAGCCCATGAGTTCCCTGAGCCTTGTCCTGAGGTTTAGGAAGTATGCCACAAGAGACTCCTTTTGAGACTCGCACTCACCTTCCCACTTACGTTGAAATAAACCTATTGGTCTCCCTCACCCTATGCCCATACAGCAACTCAAAGGGTAAAAATACCTCTGGATTCCTGGGGAACTTCTCTGTAAGCAAATATTTGTCCCACTTCCTCTTAAACTTATCTGCAAATGCCCGTAGCATGGACTTGATTCTAGAGTTTAACCTCTCAATAAGACTGTTAGTCTGGGGATGGTAGGGGGTGGTCTTCATGAGCTTCACCCCACAGGACTTCCACAGACAAGCCAGCAGGTCTGACGTGAAATTGGCACCTCTGTCAGTCAGTATTTCGTTTGGGAAACCAACCCTGCTGAAAATCTCTAACAAAGCATTTGCCACCTTCACTGCCTCAATGGAGGACAAAGCCACTGCCTCAGGCTATTGTGTAGCATAATCCACTACCCCTAAGATATACTTTTTCCCTGTGGAACTTGGGGTACTCAGAGGACCCACAATATCCCTAGCTACCCTCTAAAATGGCTTCTCAATCACAGGCAAAGGCATCAAAGGAGATCTCACCTTCTCTCCTGCCTTGCCTACCTTTTGGCACTGCTCACAGGTCCTGCAGTACCCTGTTACATCTCTGGAAATTCCAGGCCAATAGAAGTTTTGCATAATATGCCTCTTTGTACATTTTATGCCCATATGACCTGCAAAGGGAATATCATGGGCTATGGCTAGAAGCACCAGATGGTAGGCTCTAGGCAGTACCAACTGTTGACTCTCTCACCTTCCAGCCCTCCCTCAGGGGTCCACTCTCTGTATAATAACCCTTTGTCCCAGTATACAGATTCCCCCTTTCCTTGAGAATCAGGTGCATCCCTAGCTACCTGCCTCAGGCCTTGCACTGTAGGGTTTGAGAGCTGAGCCTGTCTCAACTCTCTCCTTGTAACCCTTCCCAGCTTCCCTTCCACAGGCAGTCTGGCATCCTCTGACAGTGGTGCCTCACTGTCAGCCTGGGTACTATTACTCACCCTTACCTTTACAGTCACTCTGTCCAAGGGACCATCAGTACCCACAAGCAGCTGTGGCTCACATTCAGTCTCACTGCTACAAAGTAGCTCCCTCCCTGTAGTAACCACCACACCAGTCCTGGCTGCAAGTATACATTCTGTCGGGGTCTCCCCCAGGCTACCAGACCCACATGCTTGTCTCCTAGCCTGACCGCGTGTAACTGCATAAGCACATGGTGCTGCCTCATCCAAATCCTTCCCTTTCAGGACATCTGCAGGATGGTAGTTTAGTATCCCTGTTGTCTCAAGACAACCTACTCTTGGCATTTTGTCTTTCTCACTTACTGGCTCCCTTACCTTTTGCTCTCCACCTTGCCTCCATGGAAACCTGTATGCCACATGGCCCCACTGGTTGCATTCAAAACATTTAACCCAAGCTTTTGGGCGTGTACCTGGACTAGTGGCTTCCCCTGAGACTGACAGATTCTGTTGTGGCAGTCTGTGCTGCCCACCATGGGTTCCTTTAGACCCATGAGCAGTACTGGGGGGTCCCTTCCTGTGCAGGGCTGCCCTGCTTTCCAGGTATAGATCTCCCTTCTTCCCTAACTCATCTCAAGTAGCACATTGTCTATCAGCTAACCAGATCCTCATGTCCTCAGGCAAAGTGCTAAGGGTTTGTTCCCTCACCAAAAGGTCTTCCACCCCTTCAAAAGTGGTGACCTGACATCCATTCACCCACCTATGGAAATAAGTGCTCAATTCAGTAACATATTCACATACACTTTCATCTGCCTTGCATCTATGCTCACAAAACTTTTTTCCTATACGTTTCAGGTGTTAGCTTAAAACATTCTAAAAAACATTTTTTTTACAGCAGTATAATCAAAACATTCAGAGTCAGGCATTTTTGATACAACAGTTACAGCTTTATCATGGAGTAAGGTGGTCAGGAGCTGTACCTAGAGCCCTTGGTCAACTTCATACTGTTTACATACCCTCTCAAACATATGAATGAAACTATCAAAATTATCCCCCTCTTTAAACTGCGGAAGAAATTTACTGACCTTTTGTGCTTCTGGGGTCCAGTTACTCCCTTCCCCATTACCACCATGACTCTGGTGAAGAGTCAGCATCTCCTTCTCATGCTGCCTCTGCCTCTCTTGTTCCTCAGCTTGCAGATGTAACAGTTTCTCATTCTCCTCAGCCTGCAAACATCGCAGTCTGTCAGCTGCTTCTAATTCCACACGCTTGGCATCCAACTCAAGTCTCTTTAGCTCCAGTTGGATTTTTAAGTCCACTGCAGAAAGGTTGAGCTGTCCATTCTCCGAGGGTATTATATCTCTACTGCCAGTCTGATTGTCCTCCTGGTTGCTGTTTTCTGATGCAGCTGTAACCAAGGCTGCAATCAGGTCTGCTTTAGTCAGGTTTCCATGCACCAGTCCCCTAGCCTCGCACATCTCTGCCTGCTGGCTCCTTGTCTGCTTTCCATGCTCCTCTGCTGACATGCTGCCTGCTCACCCTGACTAACTAAGCTAACAAAAGAAATAAAACAATTTTGATCTGAACTCTTGAGTATTCACTGCGTGGCTGATTTAGAGTACAAAACACCTTTAAAGCTCATGGTACACAAGCTACAGGATTCACTCTACCCACACCACTACAAGCCAGTTAGTATTTGCCAACTAATTAATATGTGATGCGGATATCCCACCACTGCCAAACAATTAATATGTGAGGATATCCCAACCACTGCCACCAATTAATATGTGAGGTGGATATCCCAACCACTGCCACCAATTAATATGTGACGACCATGCCCTGGTCCAGCAATCAAGGAGCCTCAATCCTCACCACTAACACCAGAGAGGGTGTCTCATATATGAGGAAAGGATAACAAATACAGTAGAGTGCAATTTCCCCTTAAGAGCACACAGAGATCACAGTCAGTCGGGGGCTGTTCACTCCCTTGCTCCCCAGGTCCCCAATAAGACTCCCCACTGACACAGCAATAGGGTCCAGATCTCAGCCTAGCTGAGCAAGCTAAAATCTCTAGCACCCTCTCTGTCCAACCAGTGCTTTGTGTTCCTGCCCAAGTAGCTGACAGACACACACTTTGAGATAAGAAATTATACAACCACACAGACTCTTCTGGGGAAGGTTGGCATAGGTTTTCCAGCTGTGCCCCTTTTACCCAGACTATACGGTAGTAATTACTGCCACCACCCAGCTAATACTTATCAGCTAATCAAAGGCCCTTAAAAGGGTGTCCAATTATTACTGTGCAATATTAATATCCAATTAGTAAGTGTGACTAAACAGTCAAAGCTTATTAGAGTGGCTTTGTACAGTTTTACCAAAGGCATGCAAGTACATCTTAAGAGCTTAAATTATCTCTACACAAACCAGCCACAGTTAAAAGGTTTTAAAATATTTAATAATAAATAATCAAAACCATAAGACAATACTTTCTACTACACAGACAGTGCTAGTCAAGAGTTCAGATATCACACAGAAATACTTAAAATAAATCAGTAGTACAGTTCTGACATCACAGAAAAAACACAGTCTAATCTTTATAGTCCTAGCTATTTCTACAAGAAAACACACTTCTAAGATAACTTACTTAAGATGACAGGCACAATGCTGTGACAACAGGCAGAGTGCTGAGTTGGATGTTCAGACAAAAATGCTTAATGCCCTCTGATTCTCTCTCTGTTAAAATTGCTATTGCAGTTCTGATAACATTCCATCATCTTTCTACACTTTCCTGATATTCTCAGGCTGCACATTAACTGCATTTGCATTCTTAACATCTCCCTTTTGTTATCTTGAAGCTGGTCAGGAACAGAGCAATAAAAATACATTTGCATGTTTAAGTCTAGCAATGTAACTCTTGCTTAAAACAATAGAAATAATTTCTTCATCTAGACTTTTCGGCACCACTGTCAATTCAAAGGGTCACCACATGCTTTACTTTGGTCAGTAGAGTGCACTGTTGTCACGTTTATTTCCAGTTCCACATGTAACAGTATTTCTTTACATTTAAGACAACAAGCCTGTAGTTCAACATTCATATTTACAAATGATAGAATTATCTATAAAATTCTATCTGGCTAGGCTGGCAGCCTTCACCCATCTGTACCAGTCTTCGCATCATGCACGCAAGTTCCTGTTTCCTACTGGTGAAATCATGCACAAACTTCAGACCTTGCAGTCCGATCTCCTTCCAGTCTATGCAGTTACAACTGTGAACTGCTGCCATCTTCCTGAATCCAGACTGGTTAAGTAGCAGTCTGGATTCAAGTTACCAACCAAGCATGTGGGATTTTTGTATTTAATTTTACAACTGGGGGTGCTGCAGTCCCGCAGTCCAATATCACGAGCCGCCACTGGCTCTTAGATAATGCATGTTCCCTTTTGTTCCAGTAATCTTTCTTACCAATCAAGACCCTCTTAAGAGAAATTTTATAGCACCCCACCACTTCAGGTCATGAGATCACCTTCTCTTTACTCCAGCTCACATTCTCCTTACAAAGCTAATAACACCCATTTTTCCTTTTCTCATGTTCTCATAACCACTTCCACAGTTACCAACACATATTATTCATCTGACTATCTTATCTTGTGTTTAACTTAATGTAGGTCTGGTGTGATTTATTTTGTTCACCCATAAAAGTGTCTACAGATTTAGTCAGGAATATTCATCTTACTATTAATTTATTCAGTCTGTTTTCCTACAGATGTTCACTTTTCGAGAAAATGTATTCACAGATGCATGGGTGATGCCGTGATCAAGCAGCTCACCAGCGTTAAACTTTCTTCCATTCTCTGTAATGGAGCTCTGCCTTTACAAATGTTCTATTTTATGGTTTGGCGTGACAAGAAAGTCATTGGCAATCATTTCACATGGCATCTAAGGGGTATTAAGTGACTACTGTACATAATTGCCTGAAAAAAGAATTTGGGTAATTATGACTGGGACCATAGGTTCATAGGTTCATAGGTGCGTACTAGGCTAATGGCCCTGGAGCCTATATTAGCCTAGCTAAAGAAGATTCTCAGGCATCATGCTGCCCAAAGTTAGTTCCCAGTGCCTCTCTCAAGCAAGGCCACTGAAGTGATCCCCATGAATTGCCCATCCACTCATCAAGATTTATCTTAAAGAGGGCCAGTGAAGTGCTCTGCTTGATGTGAATTGGAAGTTTGTTCCAGAGTTTGGGAAGTCTCTGGGTTAGGAACCTGTCCCTCCAGCATGTTGTGTTTATTGTGGTAATGAGGTTTAGGTCCCTGGAGTGTAAGGCACAGAGGGATTGAGATTTCTTTAGGTGTAGCATATCTAGCAGCTCTGGGTCAGTCATGGCTTTGTAGGTCAAGCAGAGATTGCCTCAAAGTAGGCGATAAGAGGCAGCGTATAGCTGGAGTTTTTTGAGTCTGTCCATATATGGCATGTGTCTAAGGCCTAAGATCCTTTTAGTGAGGTATTTTTGTAGCCTTTCCAGTTGTTATAGATTTCTATTGAGGTACATACCAAATGGGGCATTGTATTCTATAATAGGTCTAATGAGGGATGAGTAGAGAGAGAGATTATGACCTCTTTCTTCCTGGATAAGAAACCTTTTGTAATGAGATGTGCCACATAGAAGGACTTTCTGACTACAGTGGCAATGTGGTTATCAAAGGAGAGGTTGCTGTCAACCTGTGTTCCCAGGTCTCTTATCACACCTTTAGTGTTTAGTGGACTACCGCCTATGTGGTAGTTCATGGGCACCAAATTTTTCCCAAAGGGAATGACAGTGCACTTTTTGGCATTGAGCTTAAGGCCATAGTTCTGGCACCAGTCATTGGTGTCAGTGAGGCCTTTTTGTAGAATGTCTACATCAGCTGGAGAATCAATAATGGCTCCCAGTTTGCAATCATCTGTGAACTTTGCCAGCCAGAGTCCTTTGTGTTGGCTTGAACTTCAGAGAAATAGATGCCAAACAGGAGAGGACATAGGACCGATCACTGTGGGACACCACTTGTTACTGGTAGGTAGTCAGGTTTGGAGTCCGCTACTTTCACAATGTGGGGTCTATCAGTGAGCCAGTTGGCAACCCATCCTATGACATAGGGGTTTATGCCTAGTTTAGTGAGTCTATCTATGATTCCTGAGTGAGGGATGGTGTCAAAGGCCTTGGCAAGATCTAGGTAGGCTTTGTGAACTACCTTGCCCTCATTGACAGTTCTAGTGACAGACTCGAAGAAGTCTATCAGCTTGAGCAGGCATGAGCTATGTTTCACAAACCTAAACTGCATGGGGTCCAGAGTTTGTAGATTCCCTATGTCCTTATTTATAAGGTCCATGATGATGCGCTCCATAGCCTTGCATATCAGACTCGTCAGACTAATGGGGCGGTAGTTCCCAGGGTCTATAGTTGCTCCCCCTTTGTTCAGTGGGATGACTGTAGCAGTGCACCATTCGGTAGGAACAAAGCCTGAAACGAGGCTGTGATTGAAGAGGGTACTCATGTGTGGTGCCAGTTCACTTTGTAATTCACATAAAACACAGCCAGGGATATTATCAGGTCCCATGGAAGCTGTATTCTTGGCTTTGGACAGTGCGTTTTTTACCTGTGTAGCTGTGATAATAGGGACTTGGCATTCCTCAGGTATTGTGATAGGCCCTTTAGGGGAGAAAGGGGGGTAAAGTTCACACTGAACCTGTCGGCCAATATGGTAGCAATATCAGTCAGTTCTGTGTACGTATTGCCATTGTGCTGTAACTCAGAGCAGATCTGAGTATTGCCATGTAGGTTCTTGACATAACTATAGAATGCCTTGTGGTTGTCTTTAGAATCTGCAGCAATTTTGTTTTCATACTTAGCTTTAGAGGATTTGATGATGGATCTCAGTTTTTTGCTGAGGCTAACAAGGGAGTTTTTCCAGTCTTGGGAATTCACCCTTTTCTGCAACAGTTTTTTTCTTCTGTTGTAGAGTTTGCTTCTGGTGGTCTTGTCTTGGTTCGGTTTGGTATGGCCTGTTCCATGCACTTGTGTATGTGCTCATACAGTGCATTGGTGTATAATTCAGCAGTCATGCACCTATTTTCCATTTGCATGGGTGTCGTGAAGTTAGCCATCTATGTTTTTAGAAGTCCAGAATTGGCTTTGGAGAAGTCTTTTATGGTGGTTTCCTTTAGGGGGGTGAGATTGGGATGTGGATATCCACGGTGATTAGCTTGTGGTCAGATCTGACCAGGGAGGAGTTGATTACTGGTGTAGAGCAATGGTCGCCCATGTTAGTAATGTCCAGGTCAAGGATGTTTCTACCCCTGGTGGGGGTAAGAATGAGTTGGTCCAGGGTGTTGGAATTAATGAATTCTAGAAAATGTTGAGCAAGTGTGTTGGTACTTGAGTAATTTTCCCATTTAATGGAGGGGTAGTTAAAGTCTCTCAGTATAAGGATATTGGGTTGTACTCTAATATTTTCCAGTGTGTTTAGGAATGTGGAGTGGGAGTCTTGGGACATGGTGGGGGATCTATAGCAGGCTACTCCCTGGATTGCAGTTTTACCCAGTGTTAGTTGTATCTGAAGTTTCTCTGATGCATTATATTGGGCTACTAGTCTGGAGGTGTGCATATCCTTTATGACTATGGAGACACCACCACCTTTAGTGCTTCAGTCCAGGTATAGGGGCTGAAAGGTGTGGTATGAATTATAGCCTGGTAGTGCTGGTGTGCTTTCCGGAGCCTTGACAGATGTCGATGTTCTCCATTTTAAGGAGTGCTTTAAGTGAGTACATTTTGAGATTTAGACTTCTAGCACTGAGTAGCATAACCCTCAGATTTTGTTTGCTTGTAGCTGTTATGGTGGTAATTTTGTCTTCAGGACATTGCCTAAAAAAGGCACTATAGGGGTGGCAAGAGCCTTGGCCAGTATCCTGAATCCCTGGGGTGACAGGTGCAGTTCATCTCTGGTGAAGCATCGAGGTCTGTCGATTATGTCATCCTAGGCAGACAGATACTGGATCCCCTTAGAATGACACCAGAAACTTAGCCAATTGTTGAAGTCAATCATTTTCTGCTTATACTGTGGTAACATTCTGGGTGATGATAGGATGCTACTCAGAGCTAGGATCATACCTGCCTGGGCTACAAGATCCAAGAGCTCATCTATGTCTTTTTTCATGTAGTCCATGGAGGTATGTCTCAGGTCATTCACACCAACATGGACAATGACAGTCATATTTGTACCTGTTGTGTAGTGACCTAAGTGCGTGCGTTATGTGGCAGATCATAGCACCTGACTGGCAGCTGACCGTAACTTTCTCCTTATTCAGCCTAGTGAGTGGGACATCAGTGTGCCTTAGTATTGAGTCACCTCTGACTAGTGTATTGGGTAAATTGTTTTGCCTTATGGGCTTTGGTCGAGTGACACACTGATTATGTGAGCTATGTGTCTCATGGTTTGCACTTGGATGTGGTGGCGGTTTGTGTTCCTGCCTTAGAGGTCACTGTTGTTTGGGCAGATATTTATTGAGAGCCTCCGCAAATGTAGGTGTGTGTTTTGTGTTACTATGTGAGGGTTGTGGTGGTGTAAGTTCTGGAGGGCTATGTGTTGAATGTGGTGTGGTGGAGGTGTTAACGTTCTCCTCTTGACTGGCTAATCCAGCCTTGGCTGGAGAGTGCTTTGCTTCCAGTTTGGCTATATAAGTGCATCTCTCATGAGTCATAGTGTTAGGAGGTAAGAGTAGAGGGTTTTCTGAGTACATGAGGCAGTTGCTACATTGCCTCCGGATTCCCAAGTTCACCAGGTTGACAGGAGAAAGCACAGGGAACTGACCTTTAGACATGCCTGGATATGAGCTCAACATATTAAGTACTGAAGCTTTTTACAGGAAAAATGTCACTCATGGTGTCTGAGTCTGTACAGGACACTGCCAAACACCTGAAGGGAAACTAATATGTAGACCCTGAAAATTTAAGGATGGAGTATTTAGGCAGATATTCTAATGTTAGGAAGAAATCAAGCAGTACTTACTGAAAGTAAAGAATTAGCTTGTCAAGAATGATAAAAAAGGGGAGTCACATGAATGGCTACTGCCTGGCTACGACAATGCTGGTTTCAGCACAGCTTCTCTCTGTTGGGATACAGAAGCAAAATGTTAGCACCAATCCCAAGAAGAGAAGCAGGCCACGGCATGTTTGGTGATCCACAGTCTTGTTGCAGATTTTGCAAGGGTCTGCAGGCTTGTAGCCTTTTTCTGGTAGATGCCTCAAATAGCAACCAGACCAATCTGGTACATTAAGCACAGACACTCACTCTCCAACCAGAAAGAGTCAGGAATCAATGCACTCTGCTCCTACTCTCACCAGGATCAGAATATAAGCACAGATTCCAGGCTGTCAACTATAAAGTGGTTATTAAGCTTTTTGGTGATCAGCAGTCTCCAGGAAATAATGTAACTGCACTACTTCTCTCACCAGGAGAAAACAGAAGCACTAATCCCAAGATGACTACTGAGAGGCAGAATGTGGGCTCTCCAATAACTGGTGGTTTTGCAATAGATGCTTAAAGGTAAGATGAAAAAAATGGTTTATCCTAAACACTGCAGTGTGCACTGGAGGAGTTAGATGTGAAAGTAGGTAACTTACATTTTACCTGTCTAAGAAGTTAAGTTTTAGTAGAGCGTCACTATTTTTAAAACATCAAGATAGATTGAAAGAGGGTGGTCACTTTTTTATTCTGTTACTTTGGAATACAGTAGGATGGCCAATACATTTAAATAGTTGAAGGGGAGTGATTTCACAAAATGATAATTTTGTGCTTACTCACACCAACCAGTAAAAGCAGAGAGGAAATGAGATATATGGTCAAATTAACATAAGGGGTAGGCAACTAGAAAGACAGTGGTGTTTTAAGAACACAACAGTAACCAGGTGAGAGGGTGGCAAAAATTTCTGTCTGACTCACAAGAGACAGAGCTATGGTGTATTTTCAAGTTTTAATATGCATTTGCACTTGCACCCCCCCTTTCCTGTAACTAGTCTAGTCCAGATACAGATTTACTGTATCCAGGACTGTTTGTAAGCTCCTGATCCCCCCAAGCCTTTCTGTATTGGAGGGAAGCCTTTTAGCTTATCAGTGAGAATGGTAAGCACTACGTAGCCTATCTACCACAAGAGGAGTGGTTTCTGGCTCAGGTTTGTGGTTTATTGGACTTTTGGACAGTTTCTTCAATCTCTTTCAACTTTCTGACTTAAAAGCCTGTGTTTGCGCTTGCTTCCCCCCTATCTTGTAACTAGTCTAGTCCAGCTACAAATTTGCTGTGTCCAAGACTGTAAGCTTCTGAGCCCTCCAAGCCTTTCTGTGTTGGAGGGAAGCCTTCTAGCTTATCAGTGGGAGTGGTAAGCACTAAGTAGCTTATCTACCACAAGAGGAGTGGTTCCTGGCCCAGAAATTGTAGTTTATTGGCCGTTTGAGCAGTTTTCCCATCGCTCAACTTTCCAGTTTAAAATCCCACGTTTGCTCTTGTTTCCCACCTTTCCTGTAACTAGTCTCATCCAGATATAGACTTGCTGTATCCAGAACTGTTTGCAAGCTTCTGTGCGGTGGTAGAGCCTGCTTTTCAAATTTTCCCTTAGATCTACTAGTTTTCTTCTCTCCTGCACTTATACTAGCTTATTAGTCTAGCACTTTACCAGACTTCTTGTAGCAATTATTGTAGCACACAAGTGCTACCAGCATTAAATGTTCTACAAGGAAACAGATCTAGTACTTATTATCAATGCCCACCCCGCCAGGCATGTCTAAAGGTCAGTTCCCTGTGCTTTCTCCTATTAACCTGGTGAACTTGGGCATCCTTAGGCAATGCAGCAACTGCCTCATGTAAACTGACAACCCTCTCTTCTTACCTTCCAACACTCAGACTTGCAAGAGATGCACTTATATATCCAAATTGGAAGCCACTCACTCTCCAGTCAAGACCAGAATAGCTGGTCAAGAGGAGAAGGTCAACACTTGCACCACACCCCATGGAACACATAGCCCTCTGGCACACACATCAGCACTGCCTTCACATAAAAACACAAACTACACACCAACCTTTGCGGAGGCTCTCAATAAAATCTACCCAAGCAGCAGAGCCCTCCAAGGCAGAAATGCACTTGACCATCACAAAACAACACTAATCACGAGACACATAAATCTCCTAAACAGTGTGCCACTCAAGCAAAGTCCCTAAGGCAAAACAGCATGCCCAACACACTAGTTATAGGTGACTCGATAGTGAGGCACACTGATGTCCCACTCACTAGGTTGGATAAAGAGAAAGTAACAGTAAGCTGTCTGTCAGGTGCCAGGATCCGACACATAACACATGCACTCAGGTCACTCAACAACAGGTATAAATATGACTTTGTCATTGTACATGTGGGTGTGAAAGACCTGAGATGTACCTCCCTTGACTACATGAAAAGAAACATGGAGGAGCTCTCGGATTATGTAGCCCAGGTGGGTATGAACCTAGCCCTGAGCAGCATCCTACCATCACCCATAATGATACCACAGTACAAGCAGAAAATGATTGATTTCAACAATTGGCTAAGTTTCTGGTGTCATTCTAAAGGAATCCAGTATCTGTCTGCCTGGGATGACATGACTGATGGACCTAGATGCTTTGCCAGAGATGGCCTGCATCTGTTAACCCTGGGCTTCCGGATACTGGCCAAGGCTCTTGCCACCCCTATAGTGTCTTTATTAGGTGGTGTTCCAAAGACCAAAGTACCATCGTAACAGCTACAAACAAATGCAATCTGAGGGTCATGTTGCTCAATGCTAGAAGTCTAAATCTCAAAATGCACTCACTCAAGGTACTCCTTAAAATGGAAAACATCGACATTTGTGCTGTAACAGAGACTTGGTTCAAGGTAGCAGAAAGCACCCTTGCACTACCAGGCTATAATGTATTCCACACCTTTCGGCCCCAGAACTTAGACCGAAGCTTCAAAGGCAGTGGTGTGTCCATATTCATAAAGGATGCACACACCTCCAGACTGGTAGCCCAACATAACGCATCAGAGATACTTCAGGTGCAGCTAACATTGGGTAAGCAATTCAGGTTGTATCCTGCTTTAGGTCCTCAACCATGTCCCAAGACTCGCACTCCACATTCCTAAGCACCGTGGAGAATATTAGGGTCCAACCTAACACTCCCTTACTAGGCGACTTCAACTACCCCTCCATTAACTGGGTAAACTACTCATGTACCAAGACATTTGCCCAACAATTCCTGGAGTTTATTAATTCCAATGCCCTGGGACATCTCATTCTTACCCCCACTAGAGGTAGCAACATCCTTGACCTGGTCATTACTAACATGAGCGACCTACGCCAATAGTCAGCTCCACCCTGGTTAGATCCGACCACAAACTAATAACCTTGAAAATCCACCCCCCCACCCCCCAACCCCCGCAGCAAAGGTAACCACCATGAAAAACTTCTCCAAAGCTAACTTTGGGCTCCCAAAAACAGAGGAAGCTAACTTCACAGCACCCATGCAAATGGAGAATAGTTTCATGACTGCAGAATCATACAGCAATGCACTGTATGAACACATACACAAATGCATGGATATCACCATACCCAATAAAACCAAGATACACTCCTCCAAAAAAAGGAAGCCAATCTGGTGGTCCCCTGCCATAAACAAACTCTACAACAGGAGGAGGAAACTGATGTGGAATAAGGTGAAGTCCCAAGATTGAAAAAACTCCCCTATCTGCCTCAAGAAAAAGTTGAGATCCCTCATCAAATCCTCTAAAGCTAGGTATGAAAACAGAGTTGCAGCAGATAATAATAACAACCGCAAGGCCTTCTATAGTTATGTAAATAATCTCCCCAGCAATACCCAGATTTGCTCTGAGCTACTGCACAATGGTACCTCCTATACCGAGCCAACAGATATTGCCAGTATACTGGCCGACAGATTCAGTGCCAACATTAGCCCCCCCCAAAGGACCAATCCCAAAACCAGTAGATTGTCAGGCACCCAGTACTACCGCTGTACAGGTTAAAACAGCACTGTCCAAGGGCAAGAATATAGCTTCTATTGGACCTAACAATATCCCTGGTTATGTTCTACATGAACTACAGAGAGAAATGGCACCTCACCTGTGTGCTCTGTTCAATCAAAGCCTCACCTCAGGCTTTGTCCCTGCCGAATGGTGCACTGCTACAGTTATCCCTCTCCACAAAGGTGGAGTGACTACAGACCCTGGGAACTATCACTCCATTAGCCTGATGAGTCTAATATGCAAAGCTATGGCACACATCATCATGGCCCTAATAAACAAGGATATAGGAAATCTCCAAACTCTGGATCCCACACAGTTTGGTTTTGTGAAGGGTAGATCATGCTTGCTCAACTTGGTCGACTTCTTTGAGTCAGTCACCAGAGCTATGGATGACGGCACGGTGGTTCATGCAACCTACCTTGATCTGGCCAAGGCTTTTGATACCATTCCCCACTCAGGAATCATAGAAAAACTCACTAAGCTTGGCATCAACCCCTATATCACCAGGTGGGTTGCAAACTGGCTCACAGATAGAACCAACAGTGTGAAAGTAGCTGACTCCAAGTCAGACTGCTGATTAGTCATGAGTGGAGTCCCACAGGGTTCAGTCCAGGGTCCTCTCCTGTTTGGTATCTACTTCTCTGAAGTCCAGGCCAACACAAAGGGACTCTGGCTGACAAAGTTTGCAGATGATTGCAAGTTGGGAGCTATTATTAACTCCCCAAGTGATGTTGACATCCTACAGAATGACCTCACTGTGACCAACGACTGGTGTCAGAACCATGGCCTTAAGCTCAATGCCAAAAAATGTGTAGTCATCCCCTTTGGGAAAAACCTGGTTCCGATGAATTACCACATTAATGGTAGTCCACTGAACACAGAAGACATTATAAGAGATCTGGGAACACAGGTTGACAGCAACCTCTCTTTTGATCACCACATTGCCGCTGTGGTCAGAAAGTCCTTCTATGTGGCACATCTCATTACTAAGAGTTTTGCATCCAGGAAGGAAGAGGTCATTATCTCCCTGTACTCTTCCCTCATTAGGCCAATCATCGAGTACAATGCCTCATTTGGCATGTACCTCACTAGACACCTGCAACAACTGGAGAGGCTGCAAAAGAACTTCACAAAAAAGATCCTAGACCTTAAACACTTGTCCTCTATGGACAGACTCAAAAATATTCCATCTATTGTCTGTCTCATATCATCTACTTAGAGGTGATCTCTGCTTGACTTACAAACCCATGTCTGACCCAGCTCTGTTAGAAATGCTACATCTACCGAATTCCCAATACCTCCACACCACACGCTCCAGAGACCTCAACCTCATTACCACAGTTAACAGAACATTCTGGAGGGACAGGTTCATAACCCAGAGACTGCCCATGCTATGGAACAGACTTCCCATATATTTCAACACAGCACCTCGCTGACCCTCTTCAAGAGAAATCTTGATGAGTGGATGGGAAACAGAAAATTCACCCCAGGGATAACACCAGTGGCTTTACTCAACAGAGGCAGTGGGAACTAAGGTCGGGTGGCACTATGCCAGCGTAATCCTATGGCTAGGCTTGTAAAGGCCCCAGGGCCATTAGCCTAGTACACACCTATGAACCTATGAAAAGCAGAATACAAGTAAAACACAGTGTAAATAAAACAAATCACAGTATGCAAAATAGAAAAAGGCAATAAAGCAATACAGAATACAACAAATAAAAAGCAAACCAACCTTTCCCTTACAGCAAACTGCAACAGAGCCTGGGTGAGCCTTTCCAGCAAAGCTCTGAAATGTTTTATTTTACCCCTTAAATAGAAGGTGTAGTTCCTAGCTCTACCCCCTCAGTTCAAAGATGATTAATCTTAACTGACCTCTTCTAACTTATGTGTGACTCTTTAATTGATCTGTTCTAATTTCTGTCTGACTCACAAGAGACAGAGCTGTGGTGTATTTTCAAGTTGTAATATGCAGTTAAAAGCAGAATACAAGTAAAACACAGTGTCAAGAAAAACAAATCACAGTATACAAAATAGAAAAAGGCAATAAAGCAATACAGAATGCAGCAAATAAAAAACAAACCCTTTCCCTCACAGCAAACTGCAGCAGAGTCTGGGTGAGCCTTTCCAGTAAAGCCTACTTTCTAATACATCCTTTCAAAGCTGGCACCTACAACAGTGACCTAACTTGCCCTGTTTCAGAAAAAGTAACTTATTAAATTGCCTTATGGATCATGATTAGTGCTCTTTTCCGCCCACACATAGGGGAACTGTATCCTACTACTGCCCTGTGCTTCCCACACATTTTAAATATCTATGACGTCTTCAGCATCAGTTCCTGAAGAAAATGTGCATTTCCCTTTTCTTTATCTAGCCTTTATATAGTTTCATGCTGGGAAAAAGCACTACAGATTTGATGTTTGCTCTGATGGAGAAGTAGAGAAAATGTCAGAAGGAGTTGCATTGTGTCTTTGTGGACTTAGAGAAAGCATATGACAGGGTGCCTAGAGTGGAGTTGTGGTATTGTGTGAGTAAGTTGGGAGTGGCAGTGAAGTATGTAAGAGTGGTACAGGATATGTACAAGGGTAGTGTGACAGTGGTGAGGTCTGAGTTGAGAGTGATGGATGCGTTTAAGTTGGAGGTGGGATTACATCAAGGATCAGCTCTGAGCCCTTTCTTATTTGCAATGGTGATGGACAGGTTGACAGATGAGATCAGACAGGAGTCCTCATGGATTATGATGTTTGCAAATGACATTGTGATCTGCAGTGAGAGTAGGGAACAGGTTGAGGAGACCCCGAGGAGGTGGAGATATGCTGTAGAGAAGAGAGGAATGAAGGTCAGCAGGACTAAGACAGAATATATGTGTGTGAGTAAGAGGGAGGGTAGAGGAATGGTGAGGATGCAGGGAGTAGAGCTGGCAAAGGTGGATGAGTTTAAATACTTGGGATCAACAGTTCAGAGTAATGGTAAATGCGAAAGAGAGGTGAAGAAGAGAGTAAGGCAGGGTGGAGTGGGTGGAGAAGAGTGTCAGGAATGATTTATGACAGACTGATACCAGTAAGAGTGAAAGGGAAGGTCAAGAGGGTAGTGAGACCAGCTATGTTATATGGGTTGGAGATGATGAAATTGACAAAAAGCCAGGAGTCAGAGCTGAGCATGGCAGAGTTAAAGATGTTAAGATTTGCATTGGATGTGATGAGGATGGACATGATTAGGAATCAGTATATTAGAGGGTCAGCTCAAGTTGGACAGTTTGGAGAGAAAAAGCCAGAGAGGTGAGATTGCATTGGTTTGGACATGTGCTGAGGAGGGATGCTGGGTATATTGGGAAAAGGATGCTAAGGATGGAGCTGCCATGTAAGAGGAAAAGAGGAAGGCCTAAGATAAGGTTTATGGATGTGGTGAGAGAGGACATGCAGGTGGCTGGTGTGACAAAGCAAGATGCAGAAGACAGGAAGAAATGGAAACAGATGATCTGCTGTGGCAACCCCTACTAGTAACAGCCGAAAGAAGAAGAATATATATATATATATATATATATATATATATATATATATATATATATATATATATATATATATATGGGTCTAGGACTAATGCTCAATGGCACATTTCCAAGAATCAGAAACGGCTGAGCACAGTTTAGGAAAGTGCTTTTTCACTGAAAAACACTTTGAGAACTGTACTAAAAAAAAAAAAAAAAAATATGAAGAAATGTCTGTTGCTGAGATCGTGGCACAGTGGGGATCAGGGAATAATCCCTTTTCCCCACTGTAGTGTGATCTCGGAGTGAGAATATAAAAGTAGGGGGGTGTGGGGGGCACAGCCACCACTTGGGTGGTGCAGGGGAGGGCTTGCACACTGTGTAAACATGATTATTTTTGTTTTGTTTTTAATGTTGTTAGGTGGTTTTTTTTTTTTTTATTTGAGTTTTTGGTGAAAAAGCACTTTGGCGAATCTGTGCTGGGCCATTTCCAATTCGTGGAAATGTGTCATTGAGCATTATTCCTAGATCCATATATATATATATATATATATATATATATATATATATATATATGTGTGTGTATATATATTTATATATATTGTATATGTGTGTGTGTGTGTGTGTGTGTGTGTGTGTGTGTGTGTGTGTGTGTGCACGTATATTTATATATACTACTGTCTCCTGCTTTACTAAACATGCCCTCTCAAATCCATAATGTTTGCTAGCACACCAGCCTTGAGTATTATTTATTTTAACTTCCATTGCTTCCCAGAAGCAGACTTCATTACTGTAGCACTGCACTTAGGCTTGACTTGAGTGATTAACTAGTTTTTGTTTAGCTTAATCCACAGTGGGACAGATGTTTCCTAGTAGCATGCTGTATCCTGGGGATTGTTTTGATTACCTTCTCTGTGACTGCCTAGTAACTCTATTCTTTAGACTGTCCCAGAAATGATTTTCAGGACTTCCTTCTGCATTACAGCAGTCTTGGAAAGTATATATAATTTTTCTGGTAGAGACAAGCAAAACTACTTCTTATGAATGATAGAAGGGGCTGGGGCTGTTTACTGGTAACATCCCATGCAGAAATGAAGGACATCTAGACAGCCCACTGCATATTGCTCTTCAGCTCTTGAAGACAGGTAATTGCAAGGTAACAAGGCTAAGTAAAACAATAAAATAAAAAAAAATAAAATAAAATAAAAAAAAATTCTTACCGCCCCAAATGGCTCTCTAAATGATTACCTCCCTCAAATTCATTCCTTTCCCTGGTGATAGGGAGTGAATGAGCCAATTGACCAGTAGAACCTGATGGCTGACAGACAGTGGAGAAAAGGAATGCAAAAAAGACTCTACACTTGAGGACTACATCTTTTGATAACTCTTGATAAACCATAATCAGCATACCATCCACTCTCAGTGCAGCAGGTGAGTATTATTCAAAATCTATTCTTTCACAGAATGTGAGTGCAGCATGTAGACCACTTATCTGGGGGTATCTTGTCAGGTGTTCTTTTTCCTAAAGGTAAGTATGGTCTATCATCCATTTTATGAACATTAGGGGTTTCAGAGAAGCCAGCAATTTAGTTTGGATAAAAGGAGTCCTATTCCAAGTCAGAGATTGTTTCTGCAATCCTTATTAGTATAATATGTCTCATAGGTGATGTGTACTGTAAATCTTCCACTTTGATATTTATACTCTACTTGGGAGTGCATTGCAGCAGCCTCTTTTTCTGCTGTGCAGATCATGAATTTCAGATTCCGGAAATGTGCAGACAAATTTCTGACAGGACAGCCATGTCTGAGGCCTCTGGACTTCTCGGGCACTGTATCTAAAATTCATTCTTCCCATTAGTATCCGATTAGTGAGAGACCCAGATGACCCCTTACCAGTTATAAGACACTTTTCTACATTCATCATTCTCTTGGGGCAAAATATTCCACTTATCCTAAAGGATGAAACCAGGGGTATTGGCAGAAAATTAGGATTTCCAAAAAAAATAGACTGCCATGCCTTTCATGCCTTCAAGCCATGTCTTTTTTGTTATCTTTGAAAAACTGCTCTATATGGTACATCTTCTAAAACTGACTTAATGAAAGATAATGCTTCTTCCAATGGATGGGCCACATGTAATGAGTGAGGCTTCAGTTTCAGCTGTTTCATACTTCCTGTGAACCTCATGTCTCTCATTCTCAGTGTCATATTGTTATCATGACATCTTGCTCTGTTTCTCATTTTTATCATCTTGACCTGCATTTCTTCAATTGATTGTTTCAGCTGCGTACTTGTAATTTTGCTTAGTCTGCATATGTCTACAGCTTCTCATATGGTTTACAGCCAATTCTGTTAATAGTCTGCCTCTGGTTTGTCCATATTTTGTACCAGAAAAAAAATTTGTTTCTTATTACTCAATTATGTCATATACGGCTTATTCATTGGATAAGTAAATGGTTTTGTAGTTTTGGAAGAAATATGCACCCTTATAAAGAAAATTGTAGAACTCCTTTTCCTAGCTATCAAAAATATTTCTAACCTGCACTCCTTCAAATGCTCTTTAAAAGAATACTTAGCCAGAACATGGATTTGCTCCTGCAATAGTCCTGGCTGGAGTATTTGTATACCCCATCTACCTCTTTTCTTCCTATCCCTTCCTTTACAACCATGTGTAGATTGTGACTGCATTTTATGATTTTATAATGTCAGTTGAGTATTTTCATGAT
>NC_056743.1:1639879143-1639920464 GCF_019279795.1 Protopterus annectens | reverse complement strand
TATATATGCAAAGTTGCATTCGACACACCACTATCTTAGTAGAGATGCTAGATATTGAACGATAAAACTTGCTGTTTATCTAAGGATTTTAATGTTTTAACACCATCAGGAGCTAGGATGTTGACGGGTTTTAATGAATGTAGCAACAGTTTTTTAATGATTGTAGAATGATATAGGACCAAGCACAATGCTCCTTTTATTTTTTAGAATGTATCAGGGTATATGCATATTTTTACTTATTTGCATGGACATTCTGATCATTAATTGTATATTTGGAAGTATTCCTTCTAAATATTGTTGCATTTAACTATGTTAACTTTTTGAGTATCTGTTCCTTTAAGACAAGATAACATGTGACATATCAATTTGTAATGTCCAATAGGAAGCTTAAGGATGGTTTAAAAATGATTCAAACAGTTTTATTCATTGTTTTAAGAGTCTGAAGAAGCCTTTGGCGAAAGCGCTCACTCATTGGAATAAACTTTATTATTTTTTATGAATGCATCTTATTTGAAGTTCCTTTGAATCTCTGCTTTTCGTTTCATTGCCACTGGAGGGTCACACACTTGGATTTGGATTGCTCTCTTTTATGTTTACGTGAGTCTCCTGCCTCAACTGATAGCAGCACTGCATTTGGCTTTTTGAGTTGTATTATTTATTTGGTCAGTACTGCAGGAAGTAAGGATGGCGAACGAAAGCAGCATAAACATTGAACTACCATATGTACCACGCGTTCTGGAACATACTTCTAATGTCCTTGACAGATTTAAGACTTGTGTATCTGGAAGTATCAATTCATTATTGGATTTTAATCCAGTTGTTGATGGAGGGACAGTCACTCGAACTGATGTGAGTACTATGGATTCTGTTAAAGACTTACAAGATTTAGAGTATGTTTTCGTAAATTGGTTAAACTACAAGTTCAAAGACATTATTTTGAAAGTTGTTTGAACAAACGGATTATACCTCGCTGACCTACGCCAGTACTGAAGATGCCTACATCTGGTACCTCATTACCAGACTTACTATATAAGCTGGCAGCAACTCAACATGGAGTTGAGTTTTAGTTATATGAAACTCTTAATTGAGTTTCATCTGCCTGAAGAGGAGAGACTGAGATTGACTGTAAATAACTTGTTTAAAGACTTTGAAAGTAAATATGCTAACAATGAGATGTGTATGGGAAAATTAGGAAAGTAATTGAAGATGTTTTGTTTTAGAGAAATGGTTGCTAGACCAAAAGAAAGCTAAGATTACCAGGGATGTAAGAGATTTTAAGAACAATAATGTATTCACCTGGCCTAGGGAAATGAATCCAAATTTACACTATAGTCAGGGCTCAAATGCCTCACGAGGCCTCCAGGTAGAACAGGTAACAATTTTGTGAATGCCACACTGAGCACACCTATAATCAATCCTGATAGACATCCACGCAGTGATACTTCAGAAAGTAGATCATTTAATAGAATTGATTTAAACAATAAGCAGAGTGATATCACTGACATTTTAGGTACCAGTGTAACCACAGAATCTGATCAACCAGTCACAGCAAACAATAATCTAGAAACGGACAATGTAAGCCCTAACAGGACACAAGGAAATGGGAGAGTTAACAGTACTGTTGTAGGTGAAGGTCTGATAGGCTGCATTACGGATGTACAGAGGTCAGGTGCAGCAGTGGTAAGACCAAAACAAATAGTGTTATTGTGAATACAAATATATTACCTGCCCCTCCCCATAGCACAAAATCATTTTTGGACAAAAGAAGGTCAACCAGCAGGGGAGACAGAAGAGGAAAGGATCGTTAGACGAGCAGGAACAAGTAGGCCCCACGATAAAGAAAATGTGGGGAGGCAGAATCATTGATCATGAACCTTTCCGCAGGGTTTTAAATGAGTATGAGAAACAAGTCCTAAATAAAGGACTAAGTTTTATTCCCACTAAGAACAGTGACTTAGTGGACACTATTATAGAAACCAAAATGTTCATTCGTAATTTACAACTAAGGCTAGAGTTTGGACAGTTTGATGACAATTCAGTTAAGAATAAGCACCATCCTAACAGCACTTACGTGCCTCAACTTCACCCAACAATTGAAGTGTTTGGCAATGTAGTGAAGATGACATATACAAATGCTATCAGGAGAAAACACCTTCAAGACATGGACGAATTTAAACTATAAGCAGAGACAAGCATTGTATTCACTCAAAGATGATAGCTCTATAATAATAAGACCAGCTGATAAAGGTGGCCCCGTGGTCATCATGGATGATATATACTACACTAACAAAATGTTTCAAATGTTAAATGACAGCAATACTTACTCCATACTAACTAAGGACAATTTAATAGATATGGTGTTCAGTGTTTATAATACCTTGATGACTTAGTTATGTCTCTGGACATAACTCAACAACTCTATGAGTACTTTAAGGTGAACAACCCCATCATCCCGATTATACAGGGACTCCCCAAAGTCCATAAAACAGCGTAGATCCACCACTCAGACCCATTGTTGCAGGGCAAGGTTGGGTCACTGAACCCTATCTATTTACTTGGAAAGTGTATTAAGACCTTTAGTCAATGACAATAGGAATATTTTGAAAGATAGCAAACAGTTTCTCTTAGATTTATACTCTCAAACTCGACCTTTAGGTGAACAGCAACATTACTTTTTGTGACACTAGACGTAGTCAGTTTATTCACTGTAATTCCTAATGAAACAGGAATAAGAATGTTAACAGAATATTTGAAGATACATTCCGACTTTTCGGATAAAAAGTTGATCTTATAACTCTGTTACTTGAGACTGTCTTGACTAACAACGCTTTTGCTTTTCAAGAATCCATATTCTTACAGAAGGATGGCGTAGCTATGGGCACATCTTGTGCTAATAGTTACGCCAACCTAGTGATGGCTAGGTGGGAAGATGTTCACTTATATGACCATCCACTTTTCAATGAATTTGTTGGTATGTATTGCCGCTTTGTAGATGACCTCTTCCTTATTTGGTTGGGTGATGAACCCTCTTTAAAGAATTTCGTTTCTTATTTGGATAACACTACGGATTTTAAAATTCACCATGAATTTTCAGATGAAACTATACCATTTTTGGATGTGGAAGTATTCAGGATGTCCAATGGCCTTATTAATACAACCATTCATAGGAAAGCCTGCCAAAGAAACAACATACTACACAGAAACAGTATGCATCCTGTACATGTATTCCAAAATGTCCTTAAAGGACAATTCATGAGAGTATCAAGGTTGAACCCACAACAAGAGTTCTATGAGAAAGGAATAGAGGACATGAAGGATAGATTTCTAGAAAGGGGCTATAAAGAAAATGAAATATTAGAAATGGTCAGAACTGTGGAGCGTCTAAGAACGAGTACTGCTAAACCTTACTTTATGGCACATGAAGGTAGTATGAAGAGTCCGAAGCCTTTAAAACTGAAATTAGAACCAACCTCACTTTCAGTAAAATGAACTTGGAGGTGAAAAACCCTGGATAGACACTGGGGAATACTGAAATCCGATAGGGATGTCAATGAGGTAATAGGACCAACACCACGTATAACCTACAAGAATCATCAGAATTTAAGAAGCATTTTATGTAGACCCAAACATCCGGGGAAAAGTAGACCAATAAATGATAGAAACACAGTACCCTGTGGTCATTGTAATCAATGCATCTACATTAATAAAGATACCACTTTTGAGCATCCTGTTACGCTACGCACATATAACTTCAGAACTAACACGAACTGTGAAAGTAAGAATGTGGTATACATGGCCACCTGTATAACCTGCAAAAAGCTATTACATTGGCAAAACCAATAGATCACTTAAGGAAAGAGTTAGGGAACATATTTACCACATTAGGATAGGTACTGAGACCAATGCCCTAGCTAGACACAATACAACAGCAGGCACCAATCATAATTTTAAATTTTGTGTTATTGAACAAGTCAGCGTGGGTTTTAGAGGTGGTGATCTAATCAACAAAACCTTAGAACAGGAGACACGTTGGATTATCAGACTAAGGTCTGATAGGTCACCAGGGCTTAATGATAAAGTGCAACTCAAACCATTTTTAAGAAGTAGAAGACTACGAAGATGACTTAACCTACTATTACCTAAATAGAGTAGTAAGGTAATTTTAAAACTACGTATTGATGTCACTCTTATAGTAAATCAGTGTAAGAATCAGTCCTTGTAGACTGAATATAATTATTTTCATAGTATTAATGTTCTGAGCTTTATAGCCACAAGTAGATGTGTTCTTAGTATCAAATCCCAGGAACTGATGGACCTTTGGATATGTTAGGCTTTCTTGTTTTAGCCTTACTTCTGAGCCCATACCTCACATACTAGTATGTTTTCATCCCCTCCTTTCACCACCTCAATATATTAGTGGTTATTGGGCATAGTTTACACATGCATGTGTGTAAATATATACACATGTATATACAAGCATGCATATCGTCTATATATTTGTTCACTGTAGCTGGAATTTATTTTACGACTGAGCTAGGTACCCCATACATCAATAGATAGTTTTGTTTTATCATTAGGTACAGGCTTAGTATTGTTGCGGATTGTTTATCTCTTCTCATTTTCATTTGACCTTTTAACTTAGAATGTTGTTATATTTAGCACCAACTATGTACATGGAAGTAGTTGCTTTTTACTAGTTAGGGACCCTATCATCTATGGAGCTTTATACTTAGGTATTATTATATGTGTGCTTTGTGCTAATTTCAAGCTTTATTGTGTCAATTTTTATGTGTTACGCCTAGCATTCCACTATTTATCTGTTTTTATCTTTTATTTTGTATTAGTTAATGCCATCTCTGCCATGTTCAGCGAACACTTTAATAAGTGTACTCATTAATATGTACACGTTTCATTGTTTTAAATAGTGACACTTTGTGATCAATATATGCTTCTAGGGCATAATCGTGCTTACAAATACTGTCTATTTTAGGCACAGGACAGCAGAATATAGGCTCACCTTTTTTCTTAGAAATTTAAACATTGTTTCTGTTGTTCAGTACTTAGATGCTTAGAACGTGCTCACCACGTTGAGTTACCATAAGCGCATGAAGTTATGTTGTACTCAATTGCATTCAGAGTTCCTATAGCACACGGCACTTTACAACTTGTAAACAGTTTGTTTTACGTGGAATCTAAGAGGTTCCTATTTGTGGAATTTTTAATCTTGGACAACAGCCTTTCACCGATATGATGAGGTCTGACTCCTTGATGAGGCACAGCGCGAAATACATTATATTCACTATGTTGTTTTGTGGTAAAGGTACGCTTACATTTTAGTACAGAGTTCTCGCTATATTAGTTTTTAACCTGATATATGCAAAGTTGCATTCGACACACCACTATCTTAGTAGAGATGCTAGATATTGAAGCGATAAAACTTGCTGTTTATCTAAGGATTTTAATGTTTTTAACACCATGAGGAGAGAGAATGTTCAGGGTTTTAATGAATGTAGCAACAGTTTTTAATGATTGTAGAATGATATAGGACCAAGCACAATGCTCCTTTTATTTTTAGAATGTATCAGGGTATATGCATATTTTTACTTATTTGCATGGACATTCTGATCATTAATTGTATATTTGGAAGTATTCCTTCTAAATATTGTTGCATTTAACTATGTTAACTTTTTTGAGTATCTGTTCCTTTAAGACAAGATAACATGTGACATATCAATTTGTAATGTCCAATAGGAAGCTTAAGGATGGTTTAAAAATGATTCAAACAGTTTTATTCATTGTTTTAAGAGTCTGAAGAAGCCTTTGGCGAAAGCGCTCACTCATTGGAATAAACTTTATTATTTTTTATGAATGCATCTTATTTGAAGTTCCTTTGAATCTCTGCTTTTCGTTTCATTGCCACTGGAGGGTCACACACTTGGATTTGGATTTATTTCATATGGCAGAATTTACAAGGATGTATTTGACACTTGTCTATCCTTTGTTGATTGATTACCACTCATTTTCAGGTTGAAGCAGTTCTGAGAAATACAGTATTAGCATATATATATATATATTCCTATATATTCTATCCATATATATATATATATTCAGTGCAGCTGACTCACTTATTTCATATGGCAGAATTTACAAGGATGTATTTGACACTTGTCTATCCTTTGCTGATTGATTACCACTCATTTTCAGGCTGAAGCAGTTATCTGATATTACAATACAGGTGGAAAATCTATTTGAGACTTGTTTAATCTTTATTACTGGATTGTAATACACTCTTTTCCAGGCTGCATCACTTATCTAATCTTACAATACTAGCAGAATCTTTATTCTAGGCTTATTTCACCTTTATTACTGGATTACAACACTGAACTCTTTTAAAATCTGTCTCACTTATATTCTATAACAATACCAGCTAAATAATTACTAACCTGCCTGGTGGCGCAACCTCAGCATCCTATCAGCATAGGCTTGCCGATTCGCAGAACGAACACCTGCAGCTGTAATATAAATGAAGTAATATTGGAACATACCTCTCCATACTATAGGCTAGGATAGCATTTCTTACATACTTAATTACATGGATACTTACTCAGTAGTGGGGCATTGGGCATTTGGCGGGCCTCCTGGATCCAACGGTTCAATTGGTCCTCCTTTCATCGCTTCAGGTCCGCATGGTGGTGACGGACCTGTTCACCAGTCCTCAGAATGCCTGTGGCACTGGTGAGATCATGTGCCAACCAGTTCCATGCCTCTGCCTTATACGCTCCCCATTGAACCTGGCCCTGCATGAGTTGTGCTTCATGATCATGGACTAGGAGCCAAACCATATATTTTGACTCCTCAACACCCCACCTTTGTGCTCTAAAACGATTTCCCTCTCCTGCACCTGCCATCCTGACTGCAAATGGGTACCACAATCAGTTATGGTGTGTATTCCTGCCTATGGGGCTTATATATGCCGGTTTTCCCGCACGTATCTGTGATTGGCCATTTTGGATATTTATCAGCTTAAAGCAAACCTGCTTTGTCATGATTCTATTTTCATTAATTCCTATATATATGCTAATACTGTATTTCTCAGTACAACTGTCATGGCTTAGTGGTTCAGTACTTTGACTATGGTGCACAGTTTCCCGGGTTCGACCCTTGGCATTGCTTTTTTTATTTTACTACTGTCTAGACAGGCTAGGAGGTGTGTCTGTGTAAAGGCGGCTTTGATACAGCTTGCCCAACATTGCCTGATGGTAAGCTGGTTGGCGTGCTGTGCAGCTCCACGCAAACGGCTTACGCTGGGTAACACGTTATTTAGCTATGAACACTCATATTACGCTGGGTGAAGTGCTGCTGAGCTATGGGCACCCATATTAAGCATGTTAAAGTACTGCTCATCTCCGGGCACTCATATTAAGCTTGTTAAAGCGCTGCTCACCTATGGGCACTCATATTAAGTTTGTTAAAGCGCTGCTCACCTACGAGCACTCATATTAAGCTTGTTAGAGTGCTGCTCACCTATGGGCACTCATATTCAGCTTGCTAAAGTGTTGCTCAGCTATGGGCAATTATGATCCTTTTTTTTATAAATTATTCTGTCGGATTTCTTCACAAATACATGGCCCATTTCATTACATTTTACTTAAATTATAGTTATATATATATATATATATATATATATATATATATATATATATATATATGTGTCAGGGGATTGTTTCATACTTATTTAAATAAAAATGGAGAATGATGTTGTGGGGGCTCGAACTGTGACTACCTCCTCTTTGGCCAACGTCTTTACTGCTACGCTATTGCTACTTGGCTTAATTTGCATATGTAGCTCTTATATGCTTTTCAATGTCTGCTAACTGTGGCTGAGCGAAGGGCATACTTGTGCAAACGAGTGCAAATGCGGGCAAACATTTTCAGTAGGGTTTAGTCTGTGGGGATGTGTGGTGTTGTGTTCCTTGACATTTCAGCGGATTCGCTCATGGGTGTTTACTTTCAGGCCTCTGACTCTTCTGGGGGTGTGTCCCTTTGCAGTACTTGGCAATCGGACATGCCCCCTACTTTCCTACATGGACCGTGTTAGCCTAGGGTATGATTCAGCATGCCCTCATGAATATGCATGTCATGCTGACGTCATACCATTCAACTGCAGCCTCAGAGTAAGACATATTAAGTTTTACATGGAGGTTTCATGAATCCGGCCCATTGACATTTGGTGTCAGGGCTGCAACCTCTTTGACTGCACGCATGGGATGATGCAGTCTCTTCAATGCTTTGTTCAAATCTCTTGGGTCAATGCATATTCTAATTTCATCTGAGCCTTTTTATGAGCTGCTACCATGGGCGACACCCATTCGGTAGGTTCTGTAACTGGACAAATTACACCTTGTTGCATCATTTTGTCCAACTGAGCTTTGACTTTTTGCTGCATAGCTATCAGAACTCTTCTTGCTGGTTTGACCACTGGACTGATTTCTGGGTCTAATTTCATGGAATGCACAACTGAAAGTTTGTCCAACGTGTCATTGAAAACATCAGCATACTCGGAAAAAATAGTGCTAGTAAAACTGGAACTTTGCCATGTGCTTATCTGATGAACTTCTTTAGTAAAAAAATCACATTCATTTTCAACTGTCGCTGAGACACAATAATGACTACAGAGGTCTTTGAACCACATAGAATAATAGGCTATAACAGTTCTTGGCCGCATAACATGAAAGCACTACTGAGCCTTCAGTTTGAATTTTTTCACCTCCATAAGCAACAAGTTTCACACATCTAATCACATTTAGTTGTTCACCAGCTCTGACCCTTCCAAATGTATCTGCAGACATGACATAACACTGTGAACCAGTGTCTACTTTAAACTCGGTGGATTTACCATTGATCCTGACAGTACAAAACACTTTGTTTCTTGCCAATAAATCTACTGCATCAATAGTTTCATCAATTACTAACACACCATCTACATAGAAAGCAGACTGTTGCAGGTCTGTTTGATTAACTTGCTTTTTGGAGTGACCCTTCTTTGTAACTGTGTGAGGCTTATTCAGTTTACAAAAATCTTTGAAACTGGTTCCATTTCTTACACTTGTGACATTACACTTTTCTCTTCTGGACTCATGGTTGGCACCATAATTGTGACAGTTAACAATAAATCTTGATTTTGATTTTAATGATTCACTCTTATGCTGTACTGAGCAATGTCTGTTTTGCACTAGGTACCCTTGGTTCTGCACTGAGTATGCTCATTTAACTGACCTGGCCTTGGAATGTGGTAGAAGACTACGGGGTTTACCTGGAAGTCCCACAGGGGCTGCTGCTGTCATGTGCTTAGGCCTACTTTTGCCAGTTGCATATTGCATGCTGTCTACATTAGCTCTGGAGCCTACCAAAACCATTTTGTTATCACTAGCAAGCATATTTGTGTGCCTTTTGGTAACTTCATGAATCTGACAAATCTCAATGGCTTTGCTCAGTGTTAAATCATTGTCATGAAGCAAAATCTTTCTCACAGCAGCATTATTAAAACCACACATGAGTCTGTCCTTTATTAACTCATCCTGTAAATCACCAAACCTACAGGTTTTAGCTTTGTTTTTCAGGCCAGTAATATAAGCTGCAAAAGTTTCCCCTTGCTTTTGATCTCATGTAAAACAAATGCCTCTGTAGTGTAACATTAGTCTGAGGGTTACACGTTTCGCTGAATTTGCACTTTGAACACTAGATCTTCCCTTGATTCAACCTGCACAACAACACGACCAGTTTCTTCTTGACCTTCATACACTGCTGGTGCATAGACAAATGAATGCTCCATTTCAATGGCTTCTGACCCTGCTAGGTTTAGCAAAATGACTGCCCTGGTACATGCATCTTTATCAGAATAAGCTGCTTGTATAAATATATTGTATTCTTGCTCAAATATTCTCCAGTTCTTTGCAATATTCTGATCAAATGCAAGTGGTTGTGTCTTGCAAAATCCATCTGCCATATTGACATATCTCAGTGAAATCTCTTGCAAATATGTACGAGCACACACACTTGTATATACACATATACATGTGCTTGAAATTTACGCCAGCACTTGTAATAACCCAATGAGCCTTTGTATAACTAAGCTTTACGAAATAAGTTTCCTGGGCACTGTATCACTTTGAAATCACTTCACTGTAAAAGCCACTTGCCTTGAAATTATTTTACTATATGAGCCATTTCTCTTGTAATGGCTTCAGTACTAAAGTCATTTATCATCATTATTTTATTGTATGAGCCTTTATCTTCTATTTGCTTTAATGCTAAAGTCATTTATTATCATTTTGCCGCCAAAGTCATTTATCATCATTTTAAGAAACATTTCGAACAACTGCACAGTGTGAACAAACTGGGCAATAGAAGCTGAGGGCAAGAAACATTTTGAAGTAACCATACTTTGCGAATTCAGGTTGCTAGGAACATAGTCAGGAATTCATTCCTTGATGTTATCTTGCTGGCAACAATGTAGCGATAGTTGTTTTTTTTTCCTTCCACAGGAACTTTTCATAAGAAGCTTACTTTGCTAAAACCAGAATGGCTTAGATCTGAACAGCAAAAGACTGGGTTAAAAAGGCAATTCATTTAATTAAGGGTTTTATCTTATGCCCATGTTCAATATATAGTCACGACAAAATAGATTGGCAAAAAAGGCAGACAAAGAACCTAAATATGTAAAGTTGTATACAGTTCTTACATAAAGTCTATATGGTCAAGGATTAGATAAAATGTGGCTTAGATGGGGTATGAAGATGTACTTCATCTATGTTTAAGCTTGCATACTGCTTCAATAAAATGTCATTAAAGATGTGCAAAAGTTAAAATGCATGTGAAGGCTGCCAGCCCAGCTATCTAGAATTTTGTAAATAACTCTATGTCATTTGTGAATAGTAATATGATTTGTATGCTTGTCTTACAAATGTAAGAAAACTATATGTTATGTGTATATTAAACTGCTAGTGCAGAAGTGTGTGTCAAACGGTATGTATATACTGAGCTTCAAGAATGTAACCACAGTGTACCATACTGGAAAAGAACAGAAATATATATGCCTATGCAAATGTATGTTTTGATAGTAAAAAATTGGGACATGCAGAGTTAACTTGCAAAACTCTAAGAAAATAAGTTGAAATTGTTTACAACTGTGGTATCTCTCAGTTTCTGCTAGGAGACAGAATTTCTACAGCTAGGAGTTTTTTCTATTGTCTGGAAACAGAAATAATTACAGGTTTTAAAGGTAAAAGTATTTAACTGTTTTACAGCTTCTAGTTTTAGGCAAATTTCCGAGAGGTAAGTATTTTTGACACAGGCGTGCTAAATCTTAAGTTTCTGTTAGCCTGGGAACTAAAGGCAGAGGTGACAAAGAATGATGTCATCTGAGATAACCCAGCAGAAATGTTTGATAGTAATTTAAGAACTATCTCTCAGAGAAAGTCTGTGCATTTTGTATTTGTCTTTGGACGTAGAAACTTCATCTTACCAGCACTTCTCATCTATATTTGCCTGGCTCTGTAAGTAAGTCATTTAGGGCATAGTATCTCTTAGATATAGATAGGAATACAATAAAGATTAATTTGGATTTTTTTTGTATTTATGCGAGACTGTCCTGCAATGTTGTTTTAAAGTATTGCCTGTGATTCTGAACTCTGTTGTCACTGTGTTGAGTTACTGAGTATTGTCTTGTGCTTTTATTATTTATTATTAAATATATCTAAACCTTTCAATTGGGGCTGGTTTGTTTAGAGATATTTCAGCTCTTAGAGTATTTGCATATGTATTTGGTCATACTGTACAGGCCACTCTAAAATAGCCTTAGTCTTGGTCACACTTATCATTTGGATAATAGTAACATTACACAGTAGAATTGGTCACTCTTTAGGAAGGGCCTTATAGTATCTGATAAGTAAGGGTGGTTGGTGGCAGCTGTTACTACCTTATAGTCTGGGCAGAAGGGGGCATAGCTAGTAAACCTGTGGCAGCCTTCCCCAGGAGTGTATGTGTGTTTGTATATAAATTAAATCTCAAAGTGTGTGTGTGTGTGTGTGTGTGTGTGTGTGTGTGTGTGTGTGTGTGTGTGTGTGTGTGTGTGTGTGTGTGTGTGTCAGCTACTTGGGCAGGGACACAAAGCACTGGTGGGACAGAGAGTGTGCTGGAGGTTTTGGCTTGACCACTCGGCTGAGATCTTAACTCTAACCAGTGGGGAGTCTTATTGGGGATCTGGATAAAGAAGGAGAAACCAGCCCCAGAATGACTGTGATGTGTCTATGCTCACGAAACTTTTTCTTATAAGCTTCAGTTGTTAACTTACAAAATTCTAGCAAACAATTATTTGCAACATTATAATTTAAGCAGTTATTATTACACAGTTTGGAAAGAACAGTTACAACTTTACCATGGAGTAAGGGGGTCAGGAACCGTACCCAGAGCCCTTGGTCAACATCATACTGTTTATATACCTTCTAAAACATAGGAAGAAACTATCAACATTATCCCCCTCTGTAAATTGTGGAAGAAATTTACTGGTCTTTGTTTCTTCTGAGGTTCGGTTACTCCCTTCCCCATTACCTCCATGACTCTGGTGAAGAGTCAGCATCTCCTTTTCATGTTGCCTTTGCTTCTCCTTCTCCTCAGAGTCCAGGTGTCACAGTTTCTCATTTCCTTCAGTCTCTAGACTTTTCAGTCTCTCTGCTGCTTCTATTTCCAAACATTTGGCCTCCAACTCAAGTCTCTTTAACTCCAGATGGAATTTTAGGTCCTCTGTGGAAAGGTTGAGCTGTCCATTTTCTGAGAGTTGTACATCTTCATGGCCAGTATGATTGTCCTTCAGGTTGCTATTCTCTGATGTAGCTGTAACTAAAGCTGCAGTCATGTTTCCTTTAGTCAGGTTAGCATGTACCAGTCCTTTAGCCTGGCACATCTCAGCCAATTGGCTCCTTGTCAGCTTGCCATAGTCCTCTGCTGACATACTTGCCTGCTCTCCCTAACTAACTAAGCTAACAAAAGAAATAAAACAATTGTGATATGAACTCTGAATGCTCACTGCTTGACTGATTTAGAGTACAAAAACACCTTCAGTGTTCACTGTACACAAATTACAGGAATTCAATATTCACACCACTACAAGCCAGTTAAGATGTGATGTGGCTATCTCACTACTATCAACGCCACCACTGCCACCAATTAATAGGTGATGCCCCTGCACTGCCCCAGTAATCAAGGAGCCTCAATCCTCACCATTAGCACCAGTGAGGGACATGCACATTGGGAGAATGACAAGTACACACAGAGTAAAGTACAATTTCCCCTAAGAGCACAGCAGTAGCAGGGGAAGACACTAGTCCAGGTACACTTCCAGGTCCTATAGTTAAATGTTTTAAATGCTACCAGTGGGGCCATGTAGCATATAGATGTCCACAGAGGCAAGGTGGAGAAGAAAATGTGGAAGAGCAAGTAAGTGGGAATGACAAAATGCCAACGGTAGGTTGTCTTGAGACAGCAAGGGTACCAAACTACCACCCTGCAGATGTCCTGATAGGGAATGATTTTGGTAATGCAGTACCGTGTGTTCATGTAGTTACATGCTGTCAGGCTTGGAGACAAGCATGTGGGTCTGGTAGCCTGGGGGAGACGCAGACAGACTGCACACTTGCAGCCAGGACTAGTGAGGTGGTTACTTCAGGGAGGAAGCTACCGTGTAGCAGTGAGATTGAAGGTGAGCACAGTTGCTTGTGGGTACTGATGTTTCCTTGGACAGAGTGGCTGCAAGGGCAGAGGTGAGTAGTAGTACCCAGACTGACAGTGAGGCACTGCTGTCAGAGGATATCAGACTTCCTGTGGAAGGGAAGCTGGGAACAGTTACAAAGAGAGAGTTGAGACAGGCTCAGATCTCAGACCCTACATTACAAGCCCTGAGAGAGGTAGCTAGTGAGGCACCTGATTCCCAAGGAAAGGGGTAATCTGTATACTGGGACAAAGGGTTACTGTATAGATAATAGACCCCTGAGGGAGGGCTAGAGGGTGAGAGGATACAGTAGTTGGTAGTGCCCAGAGCCTACCATCTGGCACTTCTAGCCATAGCCCATGACATTCCCATTGCAGATCATATGGACATAAAATCTACAAATAGATGTATTATGCAGAACTTTTATTGGCCTGGGATTTCCAGAGATATAAGAGGGTGCTGCAGGACCTGTGAGATGTGCCAAAAGGTAGGCAAGGCAGGAATTAAGGTGAAAGCTCCTTTGATGCCTTTGGCTGTGATTGCAGAGCCATTTCAAAGGGCAGCTATGGATATTGTGGGGCCTCTGATACCCAAAGTTCCACATGCAAAAATAATATCCTAGTGTTAGTAGATTATGCTACCAGATACCCTGAGGCAGTGGTGTTGTCTTCCATTGAGGCAGAAAATGTGGCAAATGCTTTGTTAGAGATTTTCAGCAGGGTAGGTTTCCCAAAAGAAATACTGACTGAGAGAGGTGCCAGTTTCATGTCAGACCTGCTGGCTTGTCTGTGGAAGTACTTTGGGGTGAAGCATATAAAGACCACCCCTACCATCCCCAGACTAATGGTCTTGTTGAGAAGTTAAACTCTACACTCAAGACCATGCTATGGACATTTGCAGACCAGTTTAAGAGGGAGTGGGACAAATATTTGCTCCATCTTTTGCTTGCTTACAGAGAGGTTCCCCAGGAATCCACGGGTTTTTTACCCTTTGAGCTGCTGTATGGGCATAGGGTGAGGGAACCTCTAGATTTAATTCAAGATGAGTGGGAGGGTGAGTGTGAATCTCACAAGGAGTCTGTTGTTGCATATGTCCTAAACCTCAGGACAAGGCTCAGGGAACTCATGGGCTTGGCCCAGGAGAACTTGGCAGAAGCCCAACAGCAGAAAAAGGTCTGGTATGACAGGAATGCTCACGCTAGAGAGTATGCTGTAGGGCAGTAGGTGATAGTTCTCATTCCAGTCAAACACAACAAGCTGCAGGCAGCTTTGGAGTGTCCCGACAAGGTGGTAAGAAAGGTCAGTGATGTTAACTACATGGTAAAACTGTTAGGCAGGGGGCAGGGGCACAAATTGTATCATGTTAACATGATGAAACCTTACCATGACAGGGAGGCCTTTGTGCTGAGTATTTGCAGTGGATTGCAGGAGGAGTCTGAGGAGATCTGGTGACTGATCTCCTCAGTGATGCTTGGACTGACACATCAGTGGAAGGGGTAGCAATGTCCCAGAAGCTATCTCCTACCCAGGTTCAAGAAATCCAAGCAGTGTTACAGGAGTTTAGGGACATGTTCAGTGGGAAACCAGGGTGCACCCACCTGGTGCAGCACCATGTGGACACAGGACCCCAAAGGCCTATTAAGCAAGCCCCTTGTAGATTGCCTGACAGAGTCAAACTGACTCTGATCGAGGAGATACAGGAAATGTTAGAACTAGGGGTAATTCAGGAATCCAGAAGTCCCTGGGCCTCACCAGTGGTGCTGGTAACAAAGAAGGATGGCAGCACCAGTTTCTGTGTTGACTACAGGAAATTAAATAGTCACACAGAGTCAGATGCTTACCCCATACCTAGGACAGATAAAGCCTTAGAGAAGCTGGGTGGAGCTAAGTATCTTACCACCATTGATCTTACCAAGGGTTACTGGCAGGTAATCTTGACTCCCTGTGCTACAGAGAGGTCAGCCTTTGTGACTCCTTTTGGCTTGTATGAGTGCACAAAGATACCCTTTGGGATGCAAAAAAATTCACCAGCAACAGTCCAGAGACTGGTAGATCATATCCTAGCAGGAGCAGTAGATTTTGCCCTTGCTTGCCTAGATGATATTGGCATCTACAGCCATTCCTGGCAAGAGCACCTTCAGCATGTCAGGGAAGTGCTGGGCAGACTACAGAGGGCAAGGCTGACAATTAAGCCCAGCAAATGACAGGTGGGTATGGTAGAGGTCTCCTGCCAAGGACATAGAGTGGGGAGTGGTAAGATCAGGCCAGAACCTGCCAAAGTGGAAGCCATTCTGGCATAGCCTGCACCCATTATCAAAAAGCAGGTGAGAGCATTTTTAGGGACAGCAGGGTACTGCAGAAAGTTTGTCCCCAGTTATAGTACCATATCTGATTCCTTCACAGACTCGACAAACAGGTCAGATAAGGTAGTGTCGACCCCAGCATGTGAGTAGACATTCCAATAACTTAAAGGAGCTTTGGGAGGACCCCCTGTGGTAGCCAGTCCAGATTACAGTAAAAAATATGTTGTGCAGGTGGATGCTTTCAACCATGGGGTGAGGCTGTACTTAGCCAGATTTCTTAAGAGGGAGAAGAGCACCACATGGTTTATCTCACTCATAGGCTGCAATCCAGGGAGGAATGCTATGCAGCTGTAGAAAATAAATGCATAGTCATAGTGTGGGCACTGCAGATACTTCAGCCTTATCTATATGGAAGGAAATCCACTGTAGTTACAGACCACAATCCCCTAACATGGCTACATCAGGCAAGCCAGGAAAATGCCAAGTTACTAAGGCAGAGCCTAGGATTGGAAGCATATTGATATGACAGTGCAGCTCTGCAGCGGGGTTAGCAATGCCAATGCAGATGGGCTCTCAAGACAGGGAATGGGGTAAGGTATTCCTACATAGGATCCACCCTCTCAAGTAATGTTTCTCAAGGGTCACTTGAAAAACTAGCTTGAGTTCTCGTGAAGGGGGGGGGGGGGATTGTGAAGGCTGCCACCCCAGCTAGAATTTTGTAAATAATTCTATGTCATTTGTGAATAGTATATGACTTGTATGCTTGCCTTACAAATGTAAGCAAACTATATGTTATGTGTATCTTAAACTGCTGGTGCAGAAGTGTGTGTTAAACTGTATGTTATATGCTGAGCTTCAAGAATGTCACCACGGTGTACCCTACTGGAAAAGAACAGAAATGTATATGAACTATATGCCTATGCAAATGTATGTTTTGATATTAAGAAGCTGGATCATACAGAGTTAACTTGCAAAACTCAAGAAAATAAGTTGAAATTGTTTAAGACTGGTATCTCTCAGTTTCAGCTAGGAGACTGGATGTCTACAGCTAGGAGCTCTTTCTAGTGTCTGGAAACAGAAATAATTACAGGTTTCAAAGGTAAAAGTATTTAACTGTTTTATGACATCCAGTTCCAAGCAAATTTCTGAGATAAGTATTTTTGACACAGAGGTGTTAAATCTTAAATTTCTGTTAGCCTGGGAACTAAAAGCAGAGGTGACAAAGAATGATGTAATCTGAGATAACCCATCAGAAATGTATGATAGAAATTTAAGAACTATCTCTTAAAGAAAGTCTTTGGAATTAGAAACATCCTTTCATCAGCACTTCTCATCTATATTTGCCTGGTTCTGTAAGTAGGTCATTTAGGGCACAGTATCTCTTAGATGTAGATAGGAATACAATAAAGATTAGTTTAGATGTTTTCTGTATTTATGTGACACTGTCCTGCAATGTTGTTTTAAAGTATTTCCTGTGATTCTGAACTCTGTTGTCACTGCGTTGAGTTATTGAGTATTGTCTTGTGCTTTTATTTATTAAATATATTTAAACCTTTTAATTGGGGCTGGTTTGTTTAGAGATAGTTCAGCTTTTATAGTACTTGCATATGTATTCGGTCACACTGTACAGGTCACTCTAAAATAACCTTAGTCTTGGTCACACTATTTGGATAATAGTAACATTACACAGTAGAATTGCTCACCCTTTGGGAAGGGCCTTATAGTAGCTGATAAGTAATGGTGGTTGGTGGCAGCTGGCACTACCTTACAGTCTTGGCAGAAGGGGGCATAGCTAGTAAACCTGTGCCAGCCTTCCCCAGGAGTGTCTGTTTGTATATAAATTAAATCTCAAAGTGTGTGTGTGTGTGTGTGTGTGTGTGTGTGTGTGTGTGTGTGTGTGTGTGTGTGTGTGTGTGTGTGTGTGTGTGTGTGTGTGTGTATATCAGCTACTTGGGCAGGGACACAAAGCACTGGGTGGACAGAGTGGGTGCTGGAGGTTTTGGCTTGAATACTCATCTGAGATATTAACCCTGTAGCTGTGCCAGTGGGGAGTCTTGCTGGGGATCTGGAGAAAGAGGGAGAAACCAGCCCAAGATTGACTGCAATCTCTGTGTGCTCTTAAGGGAAATTGTACTTTACTGTGTGTGTACTTGTCATCCTCCCAATGTGCATGTCCCTCACTGGTGCTAGTGGTGACGATTGAGGCTCCTTGATTATTGGGCCAGTGCAGTGGTGTCACAATGCATATTTTCAAAAGGAATGTGTGCGTGATGAACAGAGTCATGAAAAATAGTTGTTGTGTTGGTACTATTAAAATCAAAACAGTTGACAGAGCAAAGTCGATAAAGAATAAAAACAATGAAACACAACTGCAAGAAAGATTGCTGGCAAGAAATGCTGAGCATTAATAAATGAAAAGTTGAGTTTAAAGTATACATGAATGGACAGTATAATGTTTTGCCTGACGATACCTTTGAAGTGCTGACAGTAAAGACATAAAACAACACTGTAAGAATATGTAAAAATGCAATATAAAATCCTGTTTAAAATTCTAACAATTAAATGAATTCACCTAATATTTTCTCCTGTTGTTAGCTTCTGAGAAGCTGGGAAATAATAAAACAAAAATACTACTTGATTCTAAGAAATGAATGTATTCTTTAATAAATTTAACAACCTTCACACAGTTGCGGAGACGTATCAAATACTGCATGCAGTCATAGGGATGATTATTCATGACTGTGTTTATTTACTTAAAATTAGGAGGTCTGCTTGGATAATATCATATAGAAACAAACCATGATGCTATGTCAGTTGGACATTGTTCAAACATAGTTTGAGTGACACTTAGTTTTGGCACAGAGCAGAAATTGTAATGAAAGGAGGCTTACATATCATGAAGAAGAAATTAGATCCAACAGAATGGGTGAGTACTTTAATTACTGTTGTAAAGCAAACCAAGATTTAAATTTGCATTGATCTGTAAGAGCCAAATAAAGTGAGAAAAAATGAGTGATGCACATTATAGATGAGTAAGTGTTCTCAACAATGCAAAGGTGTTAAGTTGTTTTCACTCAAGAATTGGTATGTTAAGAAAGTTCCAAATTGTGAAGATGCAATACACTATTAGCAATATGCAGATTCCTTAGACATTCTTTTGTTATTTTTTAACACAAAAGATTTTCTAAACTGCTATTTCATAGGTAATTGAAGGCTTGGACAGTATCATAAACTTAAGTAAGCATATATTAATGTTGGATCATTCACTAACTGAATATGACAACAGAACAGTATAGATGCTAATCAGATTACGACAGCATTATTTCCAGCTAAAGGCAAATACAAAATATAAGTGGCAGCTCTAAATAAGTATCACATTCTGATGTCAGAGAGACTGATGCCTGATATATAAAAAACAAGAAAAAAGAGAAACAGCAGATGTTATGTTGTTCTATCTCACCTTCATTCTAGTTGGTTGGGTTCGGACTCGGTTCGGACTCGGCCTAATACTAAAGCTCGAAAGCTTCCACTGGCTCGAGGCTATACCCTATCCCACAATGCATAGGGAATAAAACCCAGATCTCATTTGCCGCTAAACAGATTAGATGCTTCACACTGGGCTCAGGCTAGGTGTCTTCTTCTGTGAGTAAAATGTTTTCTTAAAATATTTTTTTTCTGATTATATTGTTAGATAGTTAGTTTGTGTTCTAGGGTTTCACTACCATAAACGAATAGTGTTTTTGCTGTTGTTTTTGCTTGTGTTTGTTAGCCATTGTTTTCACAGGCCTACATCCCTATCCCATCCTTTCTCTATCTGACATACCCATTTGGTCGTTTTTTTGTCTGTATACAGTCTAAGTTAGAGGACTCTTTTCCCCTGAGGTTTCATCATTTCAGTTAGAGACATCTTCTCTGGCTAGAGGGGACTGTCATTTAACTTAGAGACTTCTCCTCTAGCCCCTCTCTCTACCCTCTTAGTGTTAAAAACAAATATATATGTATAATCTTTCTTAAATTGTAGAAGTGTTTTTTATAGAGTTATTTTTGTTGTTGTTGTTGGCATCTATGTTTTTTCTTCCTGGGCATATTGTTGTGTGTTGACTTGTCATTACTATGTCCAAGGAAGGCAGAGAAGTGAAGCAGTCTGGCTTCAAGAAATGTGATTCTAGTACTCAAAAAAATGTCCTTAATAGATGCTCATACTAGTTGCGTTTATTAACTATGAACAAAACACCTTCAGGACTCATGCTTTATTTGTCACGATTCAGTTTCAGGGTTTTGCAGGATTGTCATAATAAACTTATGTTGAAGGGACTTCTTCCTTTTGCAGAGGCTCTTGAAGGGAACTAGTCCTCTTCAAAGTCGTCCCAGTCTCCAAAATCTGATAAGTCTTCAAAGAGGGCTTCTTCCTTGGCTTTAGCTTCTCAGCCAGCGAAGAAACTTTCCAAGGAATGAACTTCGAACCCAAAGGCTTTCGGGCCTGAAACTATTGATCTGTCAGTTCCATCTGTTTGTTGGAACTAACAAGGATTCATGCATGGAGCCAGTCTCCAGGCATGGAGCCGGTATCCTCAGTGCTACAGTCACCCATTCTGCAGTCTGTGGCTGGTAGCTCTAAATCTTCAGCATCATCCTATCCATCATCCAGGAGTCTTTCAGATGATGATGTGGAGCGGGTGGTGAGGAGGTTGCTTCAGACTCCAGCACTAGCTAAGATCCTCTCAAGTCCAGCCCAGAAGGATTTGGAGTCATCTGCTACTTCGGCTCCTTCTGTTATTCCTCCTCCGACCCGAGTGGTTTCAGAGCCGGAGTGCTCAGATGTTTTTGTGGTGGAACCATCGGGTCTGAGTCTCACCCCTGGGTTTTCAGCCCCGACCTCTGCTCTGACCTCTTCAGTGCCAGCATATGTCGAGAGCTCTGGGAGCCGACGTTCCCCCATCGGGTCTGGGGAGGAGAGTCAGGTTAGAGTTTTGACGGACCTGAGTCTGCTTCTCGGGGCTTCGGCACGGGTGAGCTTGGCACTGACATCGGCCTCGGAGCCCATCTCCTTGGCACAGGGGAAGTCTCCTGGTTCTTTGGAGCTGGGGGCTCCTTCAGGCCTAGGTTGTGGTGCCTTCAAGGTGATGAGGAGCGTGCTGTCCCCCCGATTTCTCCACCCTCAGATCCAAGCACTCTTCCTCCAGGAGTGCCAGTGTCTTCCTCCTCAAAATCCCTCTCCCCTAGGCATAGAGAACCAATGCCCCAGGACACCCACATTGGGTGAGTCTATCTCTTCTGAAACCTCTCCAGAGGATCCCTCTGCAGACGTCCCTTGGAAGAAAACTCGTAAGAGGAAACATCTAGACTTCCCGGAGAAGTCTGTCTCATCTGATACCAACTTAGACGATTCAGAAGGGTCCCCAAGGTCGCCCTCTGAGGATGTCTCCTTTTCAGACATCCTAGAGATCCTGAAACATGGAGGTTGCTGGAGGACTCTTACCCCTTCTGAGGATGAGTCCATATACCTGGAGGCATTTGGATTTCAACCCTCCACCTCTTGGGTGAATCCACCTTTTGGCCAGCTCCTCACTGTGGTTAGTTGAAAGGCATGGGGCTCTCCAGAATCAGTGGAACCTGTTATGAGGAGACCCAACAAATTCATCACTGCCCCTGGAGTTCCTATCTAAAGGTGTCCCAGTGGATGCTATGGTGGTGGCGGCAGCCACCAAAAAGGAGCTAGCTGAGACTTCTTCATCTGTCCATCTGTGGAATAAGAAATCTCAAATGATGGACAGATATAGAAAGCAAATGTTCTAATCAGTGGCCTTTACTCTCTGGTCACTGAGCTATTTAACCCACTTTACCAGACTCCAAAGGGATCTCTTGAAGGAGCTAGGAGATACCCTACAAGGTTCTACAGCTGTGGGGGTGTCAGAAAAGGTGACCTCTCAGCTTGCTACCTTTCTTTACTTTTTCTTTTACTTTATTTTTTCTTTTTATTTACTTTTCTTTTTTTTTTTCCTTCTTTATTTTTCTTTTTTTGTAGTTAACTCCTCCATGCGGCTCATCCCTTATGCAGCTGATGAAGCGATCAGGGAAGCAGGCACAGGAATAGCTCTGAGGAGGCATTCCTGGATGCACCTTTGTGAATTTGTGGAGCCCTTTAAATCTTCCTTCATAAAAGCCCCTTTTGATGGCTCTTCCTTGTTTGGGTCAAAAGTTAAAGAGACTCTCACCAGGTGCGAGCAAGAAGGCAGAACTCTGTCTGCCATGAGAGTATGTTTTTCTGTCCTTCCAGGCCTTACCCCGAAGGCCAGAAGGCCCAGAAGATGTGATTTCGAAAGTTCCAAAGAGATTCGCTGGATGCACATGGTGAATTTTCCCCCAAGGGGCAGAGGGGGAAACAATAATGGAAGACACCAGTCTCGTAGTAGAGGGGGTGACAGAGATATGTTCTCTGGTCGGCCTTTTCAGCACTCCTGAAAGGAGGCCCATCTGTCCACCTCTGGATGCAGTCGGGTGAAGACTTTCACTGTACCCAAGAGCCTGACTAAACATCTCTCAAGACAGATGGGTACAGTCAATAATATCCAAGGAATACAACATACCTTTTGCCACCCCACCCCTGCAATTAAAATCAGTCCCAGACATTCCACCCAGTCAAAGGGATCAAGCAACCCTAGAGATACAAAGGTTGCTAGAAAAAGGGTCATCCAGGAAGTCCCTGCAGACCAAATCGGATTCTGAACTTACTCAAGATTCTTTTTAGTTCCAAAAAAGACAGGGGACTGGAGACCAATATTGGATCTTAGCACACTAAACAAGTCGGTAAAGAAATCAAAGTTCTGGATGGTAACACTGAAGTTTATACTCCCATTTCTGGGGCAAGACAATTGGATGTGCTCAAAAGATTTTCAGGATGCGTACTACAACATAAAGATGGACAGTCAATCCAGGAGATATCTACACTTCCAGCTGGGAGCCAGTTATTACCAATTCCAAGCTCTGCCCTTTGGTCTCACTACAGCCCTCAGAGTGTTCACCAAATGCATGGCAGTAGTCACGGCTCACCTGAGGCTACCTGAGGATTCCTGATGTTTCCATACTTGGATGACTGGCTCCTGACCACCACCACCGAGCATCTACTGATCAAGGGAAGGGACACAACCATTCATTTATGTTCAAGTCAAGGCATTACTACAAATTTTGAAAAATCTGCCTTGTCTACACAGCATATTACCTTTATAGGAGCAGATTTACACACAAGACATGATACCAAAACTGCCTCATGAAAGAGTAAAAATGCTGCACCATCAAGTTTCAGTATTGTTCCAGATAAAAAAGCACAAGCAAAATTTGTTCTCAAAGTTCTGGGTTCAATGGCAGCAATGATAATATTGGTTCCATTCATGTGTCTAAACATGAGAGTGCTCCAGTGGATTCTCTTTGCTCAGTGGTCAATGCAGGAGTTACCTATGTAACACAAGAGCCTCATTACAGACTCCTGCAAGAAGGACCTAAGATGGTGGCTTCAGTCAACTCAGGTAACATTAGGCAGGTTGTATGTTTTTCCCCAACCTTTAGCTACAGTGACCACGGGCACCTCCCAGATTGGGGGGTGGCATTACCTGGGACAGACTGTCCAAGGGACTTGGCAGGAACATGAATACCACTTGCACATCAATGTCCTTGAGATAAGAGCAATGCTTCTGGCATTGCAGGCATCCCACAACTCTCTTCCAACAGGTACAATTGTGATAGAGATGGACGATATGTCTGTGGTGTGGTACATCAACAAACATGGTAGAACCAGATCCTACCCCCTTTGTCGACAGGCTCAGAGAGTATGGCAATGGACAATATCTTCTCAACGTTTTCTGACGGCAACATACATTCCGGGGAAATCCAATGTGATAGCGGACAAATTAAGCAGAGCAATTCTTATGCCTCACAAGTGGTCCCTGAAACAAGAAATTGTGAATCAAATTTTTGCAAATAGGGCCAGCCTTGCTGTGACCTCTTTGCCATCTCTGTAAACACCAAATGCAGCAGCTATCTTGCAGTAATCCCCCCCTCCGGGGGAGTCACCAAGGGATGCACTTGTACATGATTGGCTTCTGGGACATCTTTGTGCCTTTCCTCCGTTCCCCCTAATCCCCAAAGTTCTACAGAAAGCCAGACTGTTGAGTTGCAGGTTGATTTTCATTGGTCCATACTGGCCTCATCAAATCTGGTTCCCCTTCCTATGGCCTTATCTCCAGGTGGAGCCATGAATTCTGGACCCAGTTTCAGATCTTCTGACTCATCAGTCAGGAACGCTCTATCCTTCTCTTCAAACACTCAAGTTGACAGCTTAACTGCTCCACTTCCAGTCATAGCCAGGCTTCCAGACATATCCCCTGCTGTGAGTCACATCCTGGTATCATCTCATAAGATGACAACCAGAAAACTGTATGCTAACAAATGGAAAAGGTTTTCTTGTTGGGCTTCCAAGAACCATATAGATCCATTTACAGCTACTGTAAGTAAAATTCTGGATTTCTTAGCACAGATTTTCAATCAAGATGCTACAGCAGACAGCATACATGTACAATTAGCAATCATATCGAATTATCACTTTGGAGACATGTATTCTAAGATAATCTCTCACAGACTGTGCAAAACTTTCCTTAGCGGTACTTTCCTATTCAGGCCCCTAATAAGGGAACCACCACCTCCATGGGACCTAAATTTAGTACTCACTTCTCTGATTCTCTCTCTTTATGAACCAGCCTCTTCTTGTGAGTTAAAATTTCTAACCTGGAAAACAATCTTTTTGACAGCCATTACTTCAGCTAGGAGGGTTTCAGACCTTCAAGCTCTATCCATTCACCCTCCATATCTAGTTTTTCATAAATACAGAGTCTCGTTCAGAACAAATCCCTTATTCCTGCCTAAAGTATGCTCTGAATCCAATTTGAGTCAGTCCATTGACCTGCCCGTCTTTTTTTCCAAATTATGGCAACAAGGCAGAATATAAACTGCATCACTTGGATCTCCACAGCCAATTACGCTTCTCTTGCACAGGACCAAGGACTTTAGAAAATCTGGTCATCTTTTTGTTTCCTTCTCAGAGAACAAAAAAGGCTCACCAGTTTCAAAAGTTATCTTATCAAAATGGCTTACTGATACTATATCCTACGCATACAATTTTCATCAAAAACAACTGCCAGGAAAGATTAAGGGCCAATCAACAAGAGCTATGTCAACTTCCACTGCTTCTCAAGCCAGACTACCTATGGACTCTGTGCTGTAGCCATATGGGTTAACCCTCATACCTTTATCACTCATTACAAAGTAGATGTGGCCTCCTGGAAACAAGCTGCCTTTGGTTCCACTGTTCTGAAGAGTTTATACCCCAGAGCCAGCCAAGAAAGAAGGTGCTGGGGACACTTTTGGAGCCAGTAAGAATGAAGGGGAGATAGGAAAACATAACATAAAGAAGTTATGTACTCACCATAACATTCCATGTTTATTGTCCATCATCTCACTTTCATTCTTGTGTGCCACCCTCCTTCCCCCACTCTTCGCTCCTGGAGTATCGAGAGGAGAAATGCTTCTTGGTGAAAACATGGTTTCTGCTTCCCTTCTGGCCTCATTACTCATAGGTTAAGGATTATTACCTTTACTTTTTGGAAGCTGTTTATATATATATATATATATGTATATATATATATATATATATATATATATATATATATGTTTTTTCAGAATCTGCAAACAAGATCTGGGCATTATTCTCTATGCATTGTGGGATAGGTTATAGCCTCACGCCAGTGGAAGCTTTTGAGCTTTAGTATTTGGCTGACTTGGAACCGATACTTGGTTCTGAACCCAACCAGCAAGAATGAAGCTGAGATGATGGACAACAAACATGGAACATTATGGTGAGTAAATAACTTCTTTTTTATAAAATGACAAGCAAAAAAAAAAAACAGAAAAAAGATTTGCAGAGAAATCCCACTGTATCCAGAAAAAAAGCACCAGGAATTTAATTAAAATAATCCACATTAATGTACTTTTACATAATAACACAAGTTGTTAAACACTTTTATTCCTTCTGCTACAGGGACTTCATCAGAACTGAACGGAGACAGCTGAAACCTCAATATATATATATATATATATATATATATATATATATATATATATATATATATATATACCATTACCTCAGACATACTAAGCTCTTTTATTGGTTAAATGAGTTAATTAGTTACTTGATCAATGTATTAGATGAAATTACATTTCAATTCAATAAATCAACTATTAATTACATTGGCACTACTATCAACAATGCAACAGTTGGTTTTAGTTCCAACATCTTTAGGAAGCCCATATTTAGTAATTCTTACTTATATTTTAAAAGTTCCCACTCCCTTGTCCTTTTCAGAAGCCTTGTCAAGGGCAAATGTATTAGACTTACACAAATGATCTACAGTAAAGAAGTACTGGTTGAGGAGATGGATAAACTGAAAACTATGATTTACATGAGAGGATACCTTAAGATCATGATAAAAAGTATAGATAAGCAAGTTGTAGAATAATGGAGTTCATAGTATAAGGCCCTACTGGGGAATTATTCAATAGTAAATACACCAAAGGCTTTACCCAATTAATTTAATTCTACACAAAACATCTTCTTGAAGATGTGTCTGACATTATAAACTACATTGTGAAAAATTCCAGTATTTTAAGAACAAACCCTTCTATTCCATCCATTGTAGGTGATCAAACTAATTTTGTATATAAATCAGCTAACAGTTTAAAGTGGTTATTCAAAAAAGACCCTGTAAACTTTAATTTGCCAGCTATGGGGGGAGAAGGAAGTGTGGGCACTGTAAACAATGCCACAATATTTATGAAGGGGAATAGATGGAATTGGGATCCAACAATTTTAAGTTTAAGTTACAAACTGGTAATTGAGGCACTAAATATGTCGTGTATATCACAGTGTGTTTGACTTGTTCCAGTGTTTATATTGGAAGAACAGCATGTTATTTTAGAAAATGAATTTAGAAATGCACTTATGATATAACAACCAAATTAGCTGACAATACACTGAACAAGCAGTCTTTAGTTTGTGCCACATTCAAAACGTTCCACTTTGTTATTATTAAGAAAATTACTATTAACCCTAGAGGAGGTAGTTGGGAGACCAAATAGGAATGTAGAGAGCTTTACTGGCAGTTAAAATTGAATGCCATGAACCCACCTGAATTAAATGATAATATGTCAATAGTCCAAGTTCTAAAATTGAGAGCAGTGAAATTATAAAATCAATGCGGTATTCATTTATGATATACATTTCATATATACATATACATATTTCAGGGTGGTTTAACACATTTTTAAATATATAATTTTATGTTCACAATTTATGCACATTTTGATGTATATTTATCATTTAAATTATTATTTATTTCCACAAGCATAGTTAGAGTGTATTTTTTATCCTAGGTTGTGTCTAACTTCCCCCATTTGATGATTTGCAATTTGATGATGCAAAAATATGGAACACCCTACCCCCACACCTCAGGCTACAAAGCCACACTACCACATTAAAACAAAACTCTTTAAATCACACATTTATGAAAACCATCTATGTAACTGCAATGACCCTCCCTGAACACACCTCTTTTACCCTATTACCCATAGCTGCCCTATAGAACACATTTCCACTGTCTTATATGCTACCCTGTACAGATTGAACACTGTAAATATCTAGTATACTTTTATTTCTATGATGTTGATTGCATATATACTGTACTTATGCTCACCTATATATGTTTTGAGATCAATTTTCTTCTAAACAGCTTGTCAAACTTTTTAAACTATTGTTAATTTTTTAAAACTATTGATAAACATTGTTAAACTTTGTTAACTATTTTTACTAAATTACTATGTAACCTTGTGAAGCTTTTCTCCCCAGGACTCCGCTGAAAAGGCCACCCAGTGTCCAGTTGGACAATCCTGATAAACAAATGTTAAATAAATAAACAAATAAATAAATAACATTTGTGGTGAGTAATTTCATCTGATAGGATGATCAATTCATTAATTAACTCATTTGACCAATAAAAGAGCTCAGTATGTCTGATGGAATGGAATATATATAGAGGTTTCAGTTGTCTCAGTTCAGTTCTGAGGAAGTTCCTGTTCCAGAAGGGATGAAAGTGCTTAACAACTTATTATCTAGAAATACATTAATGTGGATTATTTTAATTAAATGTGTATGTTTTTTGGCTGATATAGAAAAAGTCAGACCTTTTATTCAGATGCTAAAGCAAGAAGACAAACAGGCATTACAAAGATTCCTAATAATTATACAGTACATTGCAAACTTTGTACCTATTATTTATGACATCACTATGGCTTTAAGCAAGCTGTCAGATCAAGATACAACTTGGAAATTGTGATAAGAACAAGAAAATGGTATTGAATTGCTCAGAAATTGAATCACAGAAACACCAGTCTAAAATTACTCTGAGATGAATAAGTCATTTATGGTGATAGATGCCAGTCAAAATAGTATAGGAGCAGTGATCACAAATGTAACTAAACCAGCTGCCTGCTGGTCAAAAGCATTTACATATGCATAAAATAAATTTGCTTAGATGGAAAATGACTTGTTTTCAATTGTGAATAAATGTGGAAAGTTCCAAGGTAAAAAGCTTTAGATAGAAACAGACCATAAAACCTGGAAACCTTGTTCATATAGTCTTTATACATGGCACATCAAAAATTCCAGAGGATATTATTAAATCTTAATTAATGGAAGTAGGATCTGAAAGTAAACTACAGATCATACAAGGAGGCAGATAAAGCAGGAATTTTGAATGCAACATATTTATCACAGAAGTATGACAAATTATTAGAAGCATTAGAGATTCTTTGGTTCATAGGATCATAGGTTGGCACTATGCTATCGGCCCTAGGGCCTATACAAGCCTAGCCATAACAATTCCCTGGCTATTTCTTCCCACACTATTTACTTCCCTGGACCCCTGGGAATGCTGCATTTACCAACGACAGAAGTAAAAATAAAATAATTCCAACAATATGCTGAAAGTTATTTAAAATATAGTTATTAGTATAAGAATACTAATACTTAACATTGTCATAGAAGAAATACGCTATATCCAGAGCTTACTGTTCATTGATAACAAATACTAATTCAACAAATACTAATTCCAATTATTTATGGACAAAAATACTCGAGAAGCATCATAACTCATACATAGCAATAATAAAATGTGAAAAAGAACATCAGTATACTGCACTGACTAGGAATATTGACTCATGTAGAAGAAAACAGTGTACATTTTGCTTTATGCAGTTCAGCAGTTCATTCCCTAAAAAAAAAAAAAAAAAAAAAAAAAAAAATCAAAGGAACATACACAGTCTCAGGACGTATAAGAAGCAGAAGTGTTTCAATTTAGGGAAGCCATGTATCTTATTTATGTTGATTGCTATTCCACAATCTGTGCTAGACACAACAAATACAAGTACAATCACACCACTGAAGACTATATTCTTAAACAGGGGTAGCCTGATGCTACCATGCTTGACAATGGTCTGAAATACAAAAGCAGGAATTAGGAAGTGCCATGAGTAAGTGGAAATTCAAACACACAATGCATAGTTCACACTGTCAACAGTTTAAGGGACAGCTGAGGACAGCTATCCAAACAGTGAAAATCTCAGCAGAAAGATCTGTAGCAAAACCTGTGATGATTTTCAGCTCACAGGTTTAGAACATAGAAATACTTCACTGCAGGGAATCTCACTGTCTCTCACCAACTCAAATGTTAACAGGTTAAAAGTTTAGAAGCCAATTGCTAGAAACTGCAGAAGGTTACCAACGTTACCACTAGGAGAGATAGTAAGAACAGAAAAAACATGGGAAGCTCTACACCCTGCAGCTGAAGCATTTGGCTAAACAACTAAATCAAAGTCCTATGATGCTTGATGCTTGTGAATAATATAGACAGGTGCATAAGATGAATTACAGTCCATAGAAAAGTAGTAAATCAAATATCAACAAGAAAAAGCAGGCAAAGTTGTTATAATCAATACTGTTGCAAGAAAATGCAGATTGTGAGAACTGTGCTAGACAAGACATGCAGGCGGTGACTGTTCTAGTCATGTCACAGAGTAACACCTTAGAGCAGCAAGAAGTGACCCAAAATGAAAATTAGATGGCAAGAGAGATTCGCATCACTACTGAATAAACCACTCAGGTAAATGGAGAGTACAACAGTCAATAAATATACCAGAAAATGAAGTCTGCATTTGTTGCATGTGTGCAAAATCTCTCTAACCTCATAAAATGCATATAAAATAAGGATACTTTATTACTAAAAAGAAAAGTTGGTATTGAAAATGTCTGTTCCCTTACTTACACTAAAGCCTTGCTAAAGAAATTTGCATATCATGTGGTACACGTTCTAGTAGCAGTTTCAGTAAACACCTCATGGAGGCTTGTAATACATCTACAGGGTCTTTGTAGCTTACTGAGTATTTTGACAAACATCCAGATATTGCACGCCTACTTATCTTCTCCTCCTTCTGCTGAAGTACCCACCTTAGAACTCATTTATTACTCAATCTTCAGCTCAAGTTGTCTCAGGTTACACATATGAACTACAGCAGAGATATGAGGAGATGTATGTCCACATTGTAAAATGAGCAGACTGCATTCATTTCCTTGTTATTTGAAAAAAAATGAAAAATAAAAACTCATAAAGTTAGAATTAAAAGCAACAGTAATAAATAGTCCAAACCTTCAGGTGTTCATTCCTCTTCCATAAAAAATGCTGAAGAAAAACTGAGCAGACTTAGTCACCAGAATAACTGATTTTATTTATGATTATCACTTTTGTTCACCATATGTATTTCATCAGATCAACTTTTTAATAATAGCTTTACCCATGGAAAACTAAATATATGCTTAATTAAACTAAATGATCATAAATCATGACTGACATACTCATGCATAGTAATGAGATAAAATAGAGAGTAAATCATGATAGGCTACCCTACCAGCATAAGCAAACTAGATGTAAACAAGAGTCATCTTACAGCACCACAGGGATGAGTGACAGCAAAGGGACCAAAACCCTGGGGTCAGTCCTAAATCTCAGTCCCACTGAGATATATTCTTTATGTTGGTGATAGAAAAAGGCCATGTACCTTTGTTAACGAAAGTAAGTCACCACATTCCTTCACCACAGAGGAACACAGTGCAAGTCAGGTAAACCAGGTGGCAAACAATTACTATAACCAATCCTATCAGGTTAAGAAAAATACAAAAAAGAAAATGGCTAAGAAAATAACAAAACAGTAAACACATGGCTCAGGTCCAGAATCTTGGCCCAGGTAGGAGTACAGATAATGATCAATCCTTACAAGTAAAACTCCTGACAGTAAGAGTCAAAGCAACCCATCTAGTCAATAGTAACCATACAAAATCAAAACAAGAACAGTCCAAAAGAAATATAATGGATCATGGGATTGAACCCTAATGTGCCTAAAGTACAATCCACACTAAAACAAGAAAGACTAATAAAACAATTCTGAATAAACTGGAGTGCAAAACTAGTAATTAAGTCCTAGTCTGTCTCCAGACAAAGGCAAGGTGTAATAAAACTCCCCTCACTAAAGGCCATTTAACACCAAGGTGAGAACAAGACACTAACAAAAGGAGTTTAAGATGCAGAGTAATAAACCAAAGTGAAGAAGAGTGTGTGTGTGCCAGTGCTTGTGTGTATGAGAACAGACAAATGAATCAAGAAAACAGCACCTACCACAGTGACCTTGCAAGAGATGTGATATAAAGAAACATCACAGATAAAAATGTGAAATTCCCCTTGTTCTTGGACTCAATGGCTGGCAAATTTTTCTGAAGAATCTCTGGGTATTAGCTGGTTTCCAAATTATGGTGGACTATCCCCATCTGAAGTTCCAGATGTATGCCCATTAACAAAACTCTCTTCACTAAAGGCCATTTAGCACCAAGGTGACAATAATACCCTAGTAAAAGGAGCTTAAGAATCTAAGTAATACATGAAAAAAAAACAAAAGCCAAAGCGAAGAGGACTGTGTGCATGTGTGTGTGTGTGTGTGTGTGTGTGTGTGTGTGTGTGTGTGTGTGTGTGTGGATGGAGGGTGTGTAAGATGGAAAACAGTATACACCACAGTGACCTTAGAAGAGATATGATATTAGGAAACATCACAGATAAAAAAGGAGATCCCCTTGTTCTTAGGTGCAACAGCTGACAAATCATTCTGAAGAATTTCTGGGTATTAGCTGGTTTCCATACTATAGTGGATTATCCCCATGTGAGGTTTCAGTTGCATGTCCATTTTCACTACTTAAGCATTTGTTTTTTATGACTATCTCTTTCACTATCACTTGTGCTTCCCTTCATGTGTTCAATCCTTATCAGATGTCTTAAACCAAAAGCCTCTCCCACACTGAATTCCCCACAAATACTTGCTTCTGCTGTGCACATTTCAAGGTCAATTGCTTGTTGCTAATTATGCTTCAGCCATTATCATTTAAAGGAATTTAAAACTTATGTAGTTACGATAACTATGTATCTGTTTTGTCCATTTTCATTCTTCCTCAGCTGTTGGGTCTCAGATTGACCTATGGGTTAAAGTTATACTACACTATTCAGGTAGTCTGTACCTTTACTCAGTGAAGACACTAAGACAGTTCTGCTGTTACGACATTCATTTACTGCACACAAGGTTTACATCTAGCTTAACAATGAAAGGTATATACATCAAAAATGTACTTCAGCTTAGAATAATCAAAGTCTCTCATACAAAAGAGAAAGTCCCAGTCTTTATTGTGTCTTTTCTGCCTGCATGAGCAGTTTTGAGAATTTCCCAGAATAATAAGTCTTTCCTTTCAAGCTGGTCTGCTGACAGTTTGTTTGCCATATCTTAAACATTCTGTTCCTGAAGAATAACTCCTTTTGTCCTTGGCCTGTCTTGCATATCCTATTGATGAAACATAGCTGCATACAAGAGTTCGTCTTTACCTGCTTGTAGTTAATAATTTTACAAAGCTGCATAGTTTATAAGAGATAAAATATTTTACTTCTGATTCTTATTAACAGTGAATGCCAAGCTATATGTTTTGCCTAATTACTTAGCTGAGTTCAAGCTGAGTGCACTCTACACACTGAAATTCAGAACATTTATTTTACATTTTCAGAAAAAATCCACTGAAATCCATTTTAACCTGCTCTTTACTCTCACAATTCCCTCTTTTCATTTAAAAAACAGAAAATGACTGTTCATTTTCAACTTCAGCTGTACACATTGAAACCTTTTCCAGTTTATCTAGGTTAACCATCATGATCTGTTGAATTATATAAGTTTTTTTGCAAATGGCAACTTAGAGAGCAATTCCAGATAGTTAGTATGACTATAATGCCTAACACTACTAATACAGGATGTATCAACCAATTTAACAGGGTTTTCCCTGATTTTGGCCAACCAGTAAAGATATCCCACCAATTGTGAGCAGTGTCTTTTTTGTTTTTTTTTAAGCCAAACTAAGTAGTTTATCTTTTGCAATGATGCTTAATGCTTCAGAATACAGTATACTTTTGTTTCTTTTTTCTAAATACTCTCTGAGAATTTTAGTATTGTTCATTATGGTTTTTTACTTATCTAAACATACAGATATATTGGGAAGCTGTATTAAGTCATAATTCCAGTTCTTGAAAATATTTACTTCTATTGGTTCAATAAACACGTAGCTCTTATTATTCCATGTAAGGAAATCAACATGTGATAAACATTCTACAAAAGGTAATTTTAAATTATGACCTACATTTTGATCTGTAACCAGACAAATATACTGAGAAGTCATTTCTATAAACATTTGAAAAGAAGAAGGCATAATAGTCCATTTACACAAATTAACAGAATGCTGCAATAAGCATGGTTCATAGACAGGCGAATGCTGTCCACAAATTAGTCCATTTTGAGTCTGTGTACAATACTCAGTTTTATTTGTTTTCCCTCTCATATCTATATAATTACCTTCATATTGTGGCAACCAATACTCATACCCTTCAGGTATGAGAAATATCATAGGTAACAGTAAATTGACACATAATAGTTGTATCAGTAACATTATAATGCATAAACTTTCCTGTACAATATTGTGGGGTACAGTATGTTACTTCAGTAAATAACCTAATCCAATCGGTATCAGGTATCCATTTGATAAACAATTGTCGCCAAACATTTTCATTTTGTAACATAAGTTCAGTCTGTACTCTATTTTTCTGAATTTCCACATACAAAGATTGCATAGTGCATTTTGTCCATTTTACAAAAATTGTCATGTTACCGTCAAATTTCAACTGATGTAGCTGCATAGCATCATAACTGTCTAAAAATTGCTGCTGATAATTTATATTGTACAGGTGTGTCTTCCATATTTCTGGATTCCAAGATGCTTGTAAATGCACAATTTGAGAGATATCTTCCCCCACTACATTTAAATGATTAGTTATAATTTCAATGTCAGCTGCATTAAGAGCCCCCATTCTGGTGCCTAGGCCTCCTAGCAGAGTATCATACCATGCCCTTTTATATCAGCACCTGCCTGTATCTGGGAATGTGATGTTAAAATGTACTACAACCTTTTGATACTGTCTGCCTACCATTGTACAGGTAGAAGGGATTTTAACTAAATGGTCTGTATGAACAGAGGTAGGTTTACCTGTTAATATTGATAAAACATATGGCCAATGTATGCGGCCAGTAATGACTGTGACATTAGTACATATTACAGAAACTCCAGTAGTAAAATTTTGTTGTATTTTTGTATTATTGGGAGGAATACTAATTCCCTGTATACTATGATTACCACACTTTTTACATAGGTGAAGATTAGCCGTTGTATTGATGGTGGATATTTCTTTGAATTTTCTCCTTTTACCAAATAAAATATTGGAAATTGACAACATTTAATAGAAACTTAGGCATTAAATTCAAGAGTTACTTTAGGACTATTTGGTCAAATATAATGATGACCCTCAACCATGGACCAAAAGGTAACATTGCTGGAAATACATATGTATACGAAGATACAAGTAGCATTATATGGACAGATAAAATTGTCCTGCTGTCTTTGTTCATGAAAACGATTTACATTCCAACCTAGCTCTACAGTAGTATTGTCATTGTTTATTTTCCAAACTTGCATTTCTTTTGTTTACCTACCCCAAGGGCTCCAATGAGTACAGTCAGTACAATGACAAACATAATCTTCATTATGTACAATAATATAACCTTTCCATGTAAGTGGTATTTATCTGAAAAGTTGTTTTGATAGACGCTATTTCAACTGTTCCAGGCTTGGCATTTGCTGTGAGTCTACAAAAAAAAAAAAAAAAAACACAAAACATGAAGTCACTTAATGACTTTCAACTGACCTCTAAGTTCGATTCCTGGCTGGCTCACCATTTTTAAAGTTATACTACACTATTCAGGTAGTCTGTACCTTTACTCAGTGAAGACACTGAGACAGTTCTGTTGTTATGACATTCATTTACTCCACACAAGGTTTACATCTAGCTTAACAATGAAAAGTATACACATCAAAAATGTACTTCAGCTAAGAATAAGCAAAGTCTCTCATACAAAAGAAAAAGTCCCAACTTTTATAGTGTCTTTTCTGCCTGAATCAGCAGCTTTGAGAATTTGCCATAATAACGTCTTTCCTTTCAAGCTGGTCTGCTGACAGTTTGTTTTCCATATCTTAAACATTCTGTTCCTGAAGAATAACTCTTTTCGTCCTTGGCCTATCTTGCATATCATATTGATGAGGCACAGCTGCATACAAGAGTTCATCTTGACCTGCTTGTATATAATTTACAAAGCTGCATAGTTTATAAGAGATAACATATTTTACTTCTGATTTTTATAAACAATGAATGCGAAGCTATATGTTTTTGTCAAGTTAGTTAAATGAGTTCAAGCTGAGTGCACTCTACACACTGAAATGCAGAACATTTGTTTTACATTTTCAGAAAAAAATCCACTGAAATCCATTTTAACCTGTATTTTACTCTCACAATATGATCTGGCTCAGTTGCAATTACTTAGACTCTTGGATCCAGCTCTCAAACTCTTCCCATTACCAATAATGCCCCAGTATTCTACAATACCTCAGATCAAGTTTGCTGCTTCAAATACAAAAGGAGCACACCATAGACCAATATCAAAGGATAGCCGACAGAAAAGAAATGGGGTTCAAACAAGGAACAGCGGTTCCATATCTACTGTGAGGTTGCTCTAGGAAAAGAAAAGAAGGGGGTAAGAGGGCGGGAAGTTGAGGAAGAATGAAAATGGACAACACAGATGCATAGTTATGCTGAGTACGCAACATTTATATCTGATGTTGTTATTTGCATTAATTTCTCAGTTGTTGGGACAGAGTCCCCAGCTATGGTAATCTTGGATGGCCATCATGGATGAACATTCCAGAATGCTGCAGTACCAAAAGCAGCTCCATTTCTGGAGAACAAATCCAATTTGTAATGAGTAATAAAAGTATGAAAACTGGACCAAGTGGCTGCCACACAAATGTCATCAACTAAGGCTCTGGACCAAAAGGCAGATGAAGTAGCCATGGATCTAGTGGAGTGTGCTTTAGGAGGTCTAGGCAAAGAAAGACCTTGACTGTAAATGAATGACATGCGATCTATTAGTCACTTTGCTAAGTAACTTTATTAGTCACTTTGCTAAGTAACTTTAGTGACTAGTTTACACAGTTTATTGGTGGAAAACAAGATGAACAATTGATCTGATTTTCTGAAGCCTTTTGCCCTGTGGAGATAAAAACATAGTTGTCTATACACATCTAAAAGATGAAGCATGTATTCACCTTTATTATGGAAATTGGGGAAGAAAACAGGTAAATTGATAACTTGGTTAATATTTGCCCCTGAGGCTACTTTGAGTAAAAGGAAGGATTAGTTTGTAAGGTAACCTTATCTTTATGGAAAACCAAATAGTGAACAGGAGAGAGGTGGAGCCTGAATAGCCAACTGAAAGCAGCAAAATTTCAGAGCTCCATAAACTATTAAAATGTATGGGAACATTTTTTTTTCAAAAAGAAGAATCAAAAATATATAGATATATGACTAAACTATATAAATAGTAATTTTGGTGGATTTATATATACATTTTCCTGTCAGAAAACTTGGAGATTTATTCAGCTTTTGGAAATGGGCAACTCAAGGAATTCTCACCCTGATGCAGCTTTAAAGAAAGAACTACAATTGATGACAACTACCTTACAAAAACTGTCTTTAAAGATGGATGACTTAAAAGAAAACTTAGAAAATTTTAAAATGAACTGTCAAAAGCAGACGGATGCTTTTAAGGAACTGCTGCAACAACATCCGACAAAAAATAACAAACATAGACTTCTGTAAATGACACTGAAGGAAGGCATAAAGAAGAAGAAACCCAAAAAGAATTTCTTCTTAAACAAATACTTGGCTGCTTAACAAAGTGGGTGATCTAGAAAACAGAAAAAGGAAAAATAACATCAGGATCTTCGGGCTACCTGAAAAAAACTGAAGGTGAGGACATTGTTTCATTTTTAGCATCCTGGATTCCTGATCTCTTAGATCCAAAGGTTTCTCTTATGGTATTGAAAGGGCGCATAGAGCTTTAGGGAAACCTGCTTCTGCTTCAGCAAATATTCCTCTCAGAGCAATAGTCATAACATTTTTATCATACTTTGACAAGGAACTAATTTTAAAAATTGCCTGGAGGAAATCACCCCTAAAATATAATCAGAACCTGATAAGGTTTGATAATGATTATTCTACCAGAGTAATAGAGCAAAGGAAAATGGTTTGGCCAATAATAAAGCTGCTTAAACAAAATAATATCAAGGCACAACTTGCCTTTACTGCCAAGATAAAAATCTTGTATGGTAAGGAAATGAGAACCTTTAATTACTTAGAAGAAGCTTCCTAATTTACAATGTGATTTCTATCCCAGAAGATATGAATTAGGTATTCCCCTCTCTGAAAAGAACAAAAGAAGCAAACACTTGGACTGATGTTAAAAAGAAAAAAAAAAACAAAAGACTGATTCTAAAATAGCTGTTTCAGCTAAATCACTCAAAGTTTCAACTATGATATGAGTAGTTATCAGTAAATGTTTAAAATGGGAATGTATTTTTTATGTCACTTCACAAACAAAAAAGTCACTTAAATTAATTATTAGAAGCATTTAATATCTAGCTTTGAAAGACTGAAGACACAAGTGATTACTTACATTAATACAGATAGGACAAGCTGAGGTAGTACACATTCCTGGTAGTAATCACAGACCTTGTATTATTTAATAGACTATACATTTGTGGTAAAATAAAGCATACATGGTCTCATTATTGAGCAAATTTCTACTTTCTTTCATTGATTTACTTAATTGGTTCACTTGATTAATTTATTAAATTAATGTGGTTAAACTGGGGCTTTATTAAATCATTGGCTATTCCTGACTGTTTAGGCTGATGTATCATCTGTTAGTGCTGTTGTGCTTGCTGACTTATTAGACAAGACCCGAGATGGTTGCTGCACCTTGTCACGGATTGCTTTCATTTTTTTCTCTTTATTTCTGGTTTTTGTTCACATCATTCAAAAGGAGGGAAAGATGACATTGGTGGGTGTGCAACGTGAAGCTTTCTGTATTCAGAGTGTCTTACAAGCACTCTTGACTGCTTTATTTCACTTATTTCCTGGCAGGACCTGATTACTATCTGGGTTGCCATGGTAATGGGAAAAAATGATATCAAGTTTAATGGCTGTGTGAACCTTCTGTGGTGAGTCTAGGCAGTTAATTGCTAAACAATAAAATTAAATTGATAGTTTTTAATGTTGAAACTGGGAAAATATGAAAAAGACTAAAAGGCACAGCAAGTTTAATAAGGTAAAATTTATGAGTCAGTTGTTCCACATTTGTGTGATCATTCCATATAGAGCTAAGGACTAGGAGCTGTGGATCTTTAATGGGTTTAATTTATAACAAATGTCAAAGTAAAAATTTTGTACTGAGCTCAAAGGTAACTGCAGAAGACTGAGCCTTCCCATTTAGTATCTGTTAATAATACATTTATAATGTGGTCTATGTATAGGAAGGGATGACTAAATGATAAAGTCATACATTTAAAGTCTCACATTTTTTAATGTTCTTTGAAGTAAACACTCAATGCCTATGTAGACTATAAATAGCAATTGGTCACTGCTTTGTTAGTAGAATAAAGTAAAAGTTACCATTGTCAGAGTCATAAGAAAAAGAAAAAAAGAAGAAGAGGGGGTAGGGAAAAGAAAGAAAAGAAAAAGGGGGAGGAAAGAAAAAAAAGAAACAAAACTAACAAAATTAATAATTTATTTCACTAGTAATTTCAGCTGTCATGAATACCATGTAAAGTAGAATGGTCAGATCGAGAGCAGCTGATGCAGTGGTTCTTCTGGGGATGTTAAGGTCACATTAGAGAAGGTAGTTGAAAGTGGAATAAAAGGGTTAACTATTTATCCTGAATTGTGTGAGGCAGATTAAAATCCAGGTGTTGGTGGGCATTTGTTTTGGACAATAATTGGTTGCGGCTTAAGCTCTTTCCTTTTTCCTAGAACTGTCTAAGGTAACAACATAGGCATCCTGACATATTCTGAAGTAAGCAGTTTTTTGTTACAGTTATATTTACTCACCTAATTTTTCTTAGCACTTGATAGGCTGTATGATTTTGGGATTGTTAATGGCCTGTATCCATTTTTTTCCAGACTTTGTCTCTGTTTATTAATTTATTGATATAAACTTGAAATTAACCGTAGGCTTGGTTTGTCTGTTAGTCATCTTCTGCAGAATGGGCACAAATAGCCTGGATGATAGCAAACTGGAAAATGTATTAAGTGCATCATAACAATACATCCAAATTAATATAACAGTGAAATGTGATGAATACCATGTAAGACTGATATGTGATGCTTGTATTTCTTGACCCTGACATCAAGGGAGACTGTGGTTTCTGGTTTAAAAATGCACTGCTCCTCCAAAATTACCTAGGGCCGGATTCACGAAGGCTTGCACGGAGTCTAAGAGTAGTGTAAGACTCCATGCAGCCTTCGCGATCCAGGAACAGCCCAAAGTCCGTGTAAGAGACAAGCTAAAACGGCTCTTACATCGAGTGGCGTGGATAAGCATCACCTCACTTGCAGCCGAATAGCATGCAAATGAGGATGATTAGCGATCCAGGAAGCCCAGAACAGCCCGTGTAAGAGCTGTTTTAGCTGGAGAAATGTACTCAGTTGACAACTGAGCACGTCTCTGCAAACTGCAATGGAGCCATGTCAGCTCCAAATAAAGGGTGCATATGTGTCAGGCAGCATGCCAATGGCCAAATATGTGGCCATTGGCAAGGTAACCTGATGCAAATATATTAAAAATATATATTTTTTTTTTTCGGCGATTGCCAATGTTTAAACCCAGCGCAGCCCTCACAGAAACGGGCTGCGCTGCATAGAACATAAACGAGGTTTTAAACCCACAAATGTGGGTTTTATGCAATACATGGAATGTCAATGCAGGGACCAGCAGACCAAAACCAACATGGCCACCGTGTAGTGGTTGCTAAGGGGGGAAGCTGAGTCTAAGACATGTAACTAAGCATTAGTAGGCAATCTGATGCAAATGAGTGTAAGGATACTGAATTCCACTGTCACATAGCAAATGAGCACATTCTGAGTAGTGTAAGAGTTACATAAGGGGGAGGAACAGAGTAGGAGATAGGTGACATCACAGGGGGGAATGGCAGAAAGAAATGCAGTTCATTGGAGGTTAGAGTTACATGACAGATGTCAGACAGATATCATGGAAAAAGGTGTGCCACTAAGTAAGCATGAGAAAGTCAAGAAATGGAAGGTGTACACTGTTGCCTACACCAAAGTTTCTTGCTGGATGTGTATGCAAGACGCAGCGTGCCACGCAGTAAGCAGCAAGTGCGCAAGGCAGTGTGCGCGCGTGTAAGGCAGACTGAGCATGTGGGAGCGTGTTGGGGGATGTTTAACACTGTTTGCGCGGGCGTGCATGTGTTTTAAACCGAATAAGCAGATTCTAAACTGTGTAAGTATGTGTGCACGCGTGTAAGCCACTGTGAGCGTGTTTCTGCTGGTTTGGGGGCCC
>NC_056743.1:1639857880-1639878643 GCF_019279795.1 Protopterus annectens | reverse complement strand
CAAGTGCTACTGTGATAGAAAATGCCATCAAGCTGGTATAGCATAGTGGTACTGCCATGGTGTAGCATGTTGAACATGTTCAGTTCAAAGCCCCCCTCTGTCAAATTATTTAATAAACTTTTAAGGAATATGAATAACAGATGTCAATCATATGACTCACGTATAGCACAGTAGGGGTGGGAATATGAAAAATATAAATATAAAAAATAATTTATAAATTTAATGAAAAAAAAATAGATTTAAGCAATGCTTTGCTAGTATAAGCATAGCTTACCGGCTTTCAGCTGTGCTTACCTGGTTTAAGCATTGCTATATGGGTTTGTGCAGAGCTAAGCATAGTTCAGCATATTAAAACCAGCCAATCAAGAAAAAGTGCAGGAAAACTGCCCTATTTAAACCACACAGGCAGGAATATAGCCATAACCATTTTGGATTGCTCACAGCAGGACCAAATGTCTGGTGTCGGTAAATGTGTTTGCTTCTGAGCGCAATGGTGGGACATCCAGTAGTCCAGGGTCATGGTTGGGCTCCTAGTAAAAAAACATGACAGCAGGCTGCTGCAGGGCCAGTACCAGGGCTTGCAATACAAAGCAGAGGCCTGGAACCAGCTTGCACACAATCCTACCAGTGCCACTGGCATACCCTAGACTGTTGAGCAGGTATGTCACCACCATAATGACCTGAATAGGAGGACGGTGTACTCTAGGACCAGTGGATTCAAGAAGCCTGAGTGCAGGATGCCCCACCTGTCTGTAAGTATGCAGTCTTATGTATCTCTAAGTATGGAAAATGTTCAACTTGTGACTGTGCAGATATAATTAATGTGTGATGTCTCCCCATACAGCTGCTGTGGAGAGGTCCCATAATTTTGAGGCTCATGCCCAGCGTCTGGTCCAGCTGCATCGGCAGTATGGTGAGTACAGAATACCCCCTACTATTAGCAGTAAGAAATCAAAATTATAGTAATGGTAGTACTGTCTATATGTATAATTGTGCTGTAAAAGTCAGGAATAAATGCCTGCGTCAGGCTGCCAGTGTTACAATGGAATATTCCCAGCTACTGTGTAATACAGATGTCAACAGCAAACAAGGTACAATATGCAGGAGAGGAATATTAGAATATGTTTGAGTGTGTTTGAGTGAATCTGCCAAGAAAGTGTCATGTCAGGGCTACTGTAACAGTTAGAAATTAAAAGCATTCCCCTGTGCAGATCATGCAGGAATAGTAATTGTGGATTTCTGAGTTGTACACATATATGTATGTCAAAACTAATAAAGGTGACCCTAAACACTGGTGTGTGTCATCTCACTTGTACCTGAAAAACAGAAATGTGTATGTCCTGCAGAATGCATTAACTGAGGTGAATTGAGTTAGCACTGCTTGTCTGCATACTTTAGAATGGGCATGTCAAGTAACTGAAAAAAGCAACAGTACACATTTCCATCAGAATGTGTTTTACTTGTTTGTCTGCCAGCATTGTCTTGTGTTAACCTTTCAATTTCAGCTGTATGTAGCTGTGAATGTACTGAAAAAGGTATAAGGCTAACAGGTGCAGACTTAAAACCTACACTGTGTACTCATAAATCTAAATTGCAGTATGTAGTTGTAAAACAGTCAAATGTGCAATCCAGCTAATGTGTGCATTTCACAAACAGTGACACCAATGTTTGTTGTGTATGCATAATTTGTACTGAAAATGGGAAACAAATAATGCAACATGTCATAATAAAAGTACTGTGTACAAAAATATGTACTAGATAGAAATGTCACAAACAACACACAACATCTCCCTAGTAGCTCAGTCTGATAAGGGCTAGGCCTGTAGTTCAATTTTGCACACACACCATGGTTCAAATCCAGGGACCGCCATGAACATCTCAGTCTGGTTCAACAGTTGTAAACTGCAATCTGAAGAGAAAAAGTAATGTACTGCAACACATAACATTTTTCATACAGGGCACACAGGTAAAGAAATCTAAATAGAAATACTAGTATGATGTGTATAACTATGAAAGGTGTACAATTGCTGTGTTAATCAGCCCCATTCTTACAAATAGATGCAAGCTAGTCATCCACACTCTGCAGTCTGGCCCAAACAAGCCCGTCAAGTGTCACGCTGTCACGGATAGTTTTCCCAGTCACCAAGAAACCTGCACACAGAGAATGTCACAGTAGATGTATGTGAAAGGCACAATACACACTCCAGGGCCTGCAACTAATATGTGAATCTGAAATATGTGTAGAAACAGCAAAGTATTTTGCACACAGTTCATCTGCATTGGGCCCACAGGTAAAGAAATTTGTATAGAAACAGGTCTGAAGTGTATAACTAAAATAAGGGTACAAATGCTCTGTTGATATCTACAGCTGTTGGTGTGCTGTAGCAGCCCCATGGCCCAGGTAGAGTGCAAGTGTGGTCAGAATGTAGAGTAGTGAATAGTAGTGTACTGACAAATCTACTTGATAGGAGTTGTCAATTGAATCTGTTCCCTTCCCCACCACTCAAGTGATCCAACCATCACATTGAAACCAACATGGGTATGTTCCTAAACAAACCTCTACTATTAGGACCATTGTTCCAATTGGTTTATCATTGTTTAAACTGCATGCATACTAATATTCCCTGTTGAATAAACATCGTATTGCCTGCCTGACATACCATTAACTGGCATGCTGTTGCAACCCTGAATGCCATTCCATATTTGCATAGGTTTTGTTTGCTATGGCACTGTTATAGTTGCACTGTTTTGGGTAAGTGGGAATATCCATGCATGCTATTTTGACTAATGTTGTAATGTGCTTTGCATGACTAACCAATATTCATTGTTAATTTCCACACTATAGCACATATGTGAAGGCAGATCCCAGTGGATCTGCCTCTCCCACCCCACCTGGCTGAGGCACTGGGTCCCAGCACATCTGGGATCCAACACAGACCTCTCTCATCTGTTGGTCCTGCACCACCCTCAGGTGGAAGCACTGGAGGGGATGGGGCTTGCCCCCCCCGGGAAGTGGGCACACCACCCAGGACAAGGTCTGTGGCATGGTGTACAGTGTCCTCCAGATAGAGCTGGATGACAGCCTGTGCCAAGTGGAGGGCAGGCAGGTGCAGCTAGAGGGTCAGGTGTTCCTTGCAGCCCAGCCCCCAGCACAGCCACCTTCAGGGCTGTGAAGGTGTAGTGGTGACTGCCATTGGGTGGGGACATTAGTGCCACTACTACATCTGGGGGGCTCATGAGCCTTGGATTACCAGCCACCCTCCCCGTCAAGGTGTTTACCCCCCATGTGTCAAACACTGCCCCTGTCTGCTGCCTTGTCTGTCTTGTCTGTCTGCAAATGCAACCTCCCCTACCAAACCTCCCTCATCACAATTACCTATAATCCTTCCTTAACATTCCACTCTCACCTTAAAAAAATAGGGCATCTGTCCCACAGAAAATAATGTCCCATACATAGCTCTGAATTTCACCCAGAGATATGTACCCATCACACAATCTAATCCTACCAGTCATCCATATTGTATGATGCCCACACACCTCCCTGTAGGGTGTGAGGCTCCAAATTCTAAATTGCCCACATTGAAAGTAGCTGTTGTGGACAAAGAAATGCAGAGCTATTGTCCTTTCCTACACCCGTCCTCACATCACTACCTGATTCTCCTCTTGTTTGTTCCCCTGCTTGCCCCAGTTTCACCACTTTCCTATCTCCCTTTTATCTCTTTTCTTTATTTGAAATTAGCGCAGGTTTAAGTGGCCATAAGAGGGCATAAGCTAAGCAAAGCTCACATAAGCATTGCTTAGCTCCATGCAAACCGGCGCACACCCACTTACAACTGCTTTAAAGTGCCTCAATCACTCTGTCTCCAACAGCCCCTGTTCTGCCCAGCAACAAAATAATCAGCCCTTGGAAATCTCAAGCCCAGGACCCTGCACACTACAATCAAATTGATTTTACCACTAAGCCATTTCAGATGTAAATTGCCAACATCTTAGCTGACAGGTTCAGTGCAAATTTCTCCCCCCTCCCCATCAAAAGGGCAAATATCTATCCCAGCAGAGTTCTGCCCCCCTGACATCTAAGATGCTCAGGTAAGAGCCGCCCCCTCCAAAGCAAAAAACAAAGCATCAATGGGACCAAATGGTGTCCCGGGCTGTGTCCTACATGAACTCCAAGAAGAGCTAAACCCAAACCTAAAACTACTGTTCAATCTCAGCCTTACTACAGGATATGTAACCAAAGAGTGGTGTACCGCAACAGTGGTCCCTCTCCACAAAGGTGGTGCCTCAACGGATCCTGGAAACTATCGCCCCATAAGTCTGACCAGCTTGGTCTGCAAAGCTATGGAAAGGATCATCATGGACCTCATAAATAAAGATATTGGGGACCTACAGACACTGGATCCTACCCAGTTCAGCTTTGTTAAGGGCAGATCCTGCCTCTTAAACCTGGTCGATTTCTTTGAAACAGTCACCAAGGCCATTGATGAGGGGAATGTGGTCCACACAGCCTACCTGGACCTCGCAAAAGCCTTCGATACAATACCCCACTCGGGCATTATAGATAACCTCACCAGCTTATATATAAACCCCTATGTCACTAGATGGGTTGCAAACTGGCACAAGGACAGAACCCACATGGTTAGAATTGCTGGAGCCATGTCAAGACTCCAAACCAGTTACAAGTGGCATCCCACAAGGCTCAGTACTGGGACCTCTCTTGTTCGGTATATATTTCTTGGAGGTACAGGCCAACACAGAAGGACTGTGGCTGACCAAGTTCGCAGATAACTGCAAACTGGGTGCCATAACAGACTCTCCAGCCGACACAAGCATCCTCCAAAAGGGCCTCATAGAAACAAACAACTGGTGCCAGAGCCATGGCCTCAAGCTAAACGCCAAAAAGTGTATAGTCATCCCCTTTGGCAAAAATAAAGTGCCCACAAATTACCACATAGGTGGTAATCCATTAAGTACAGAAGAAGTAATTAAGGACCTGGCGACCCAAGTTGATAGCAATCTCTCATTTGACAACCACATGGCCAAAGTGGTTAGAAAAACATTTTATATAGCCCACCTAATATCGAAGGGATTCACATCCAGATCAGGGGAGGTCATCGTGCCTCTTTACTCATCCCTCATCAGGCCCATAATTGAGCACAATGCCCCTTTTGGGATATACCTTACCAGACATCTGCAGCAACTGGAAAGACCCCAAAAGTACCTCACCAAGAGGATCAAAGGACTCAAACAGATGCCATATGCTGCCCGGTTAAAGAAGCTCCAGCTCTACTCAGTGGCATACTGCCTGCTCAGAGGCGATCTGTGCCTGACGTATAAAGCCATGTCCAACCCAGAATTAATGGACATGCTGCACCACAGAAAATCCAAATCCCATCGAGCTACGTGCTGGAGAGACTTGAACCTCAGCACTGAAATAAATAGGACATGCTGGAGGGACAGATTCATAACCCAGAGGCTCCCTTCACTCTGGAATAAAATCCCAGTCCAGGTTAGGCAGAGTCCCTCATTGACTCTCTTCAAGAGGAATCTTGATGAGTGGATGGGAGATCGTAGGTTTACCCTGGGTATCACTTCTGTGTCACTGTTAGACAGAGGCACAGTATACTAACCTCGAAAAAGGGCATAGCTAAATTAATTTAAAATGGGTGGCAAAAGCCAAACACACTCTGGCTAGGCTTATAAATGCCCTAGGGCAGATATCCTAGTATGAACCTATGAACCTATGAACCTAATAAATGTGATGTTTTCTCAAACATATCATCCAGCACAGTCATTCAACAGTAGTAGATGTATGTATGTATGTATGAATATATATATATATATATATATATATATATATGTATATATATATATATATATATATATATATATATATATATATATGTGTGTGTGTGTATATATATATATAGATATATATATGTCTACATATATATATATATATATATATATATATATATATATATATATATATATATATAAACAAAAATATATATATATATATATATATATATATATATATATATATATATATATATATATATATATAAATGTGTACTGCATTTGCACATTGGATCCATGCTCTGAACCTCTCACTGCACATCTGACCAAAGGCACTTTTAATGGGGGTGAAGGGGCCCAAAATAAATACCTCTTGTAATTATTGATATCATCCCCTCCTCCACAGTAAAACAGATCTGCCTTGCAACACAATAACCAGCACTTGCAAGTCTCATACCCAGGCCCCTTCACAACATAGCCACAACAAGTTAACTGTACTCCATCTCAGCTGTATGATGTCAGGATGATATCAATAACATATAATGCAGAACAGTCTGTCTACCATAGTGAATGTTCAATGTGGAAGCAGTAAACATTCCAATGATACATATACACACATACATACACAGACACACACACACACACACACACACACACACACACACACACACACACACACACACACATATATATATATATATATATATATATATATATATATATATATATATATATATATATATACATATATATATATATATATATATATATATATATATATATATATATATATATATATATATATATATATATATATACATATATATATTTTATATATATATATATATATGTGTGTGTGTGTGTGTGTGTGTGTGTGTGTGTGTGTGTGTGTGTGTGTGTGTGTGTGTGTGTGTGTGTGTGTGTGTGTGTATACATACATACACATATACATATATTACTACTTATTGATATGTATAAGAATAAATATTTAGAGGGTGAACAGCATATTGAACAGCCAGTATTCCTGCAGTTACCACCTTTTGAAATGGCCAGTTTTTGATTATTTCATACAAAAGACAATTATTGCATGAAACATATACCCACAGACAAGTCAAGGGATATGAAACCACAAACAAGTTTGCATACATAGAAATGTTCACTTGTGTACTATTTCAGTTGTATATGCCATTACAGACAGCAGTTAGGTGTTTGAAATACATAATAACTGAGTAATGCAACTCTCAAACAAAACATTTGATACAGTAATCTAAAAACATAACATATGTTGCTGTCCAGGTTAAGGCCTTCAAGTAGTACAACAGTAAAACAACACTTGCCTTGAAGATAAGAACCAATCAACACTTACTAATTACAGATGTAGCTCAGCAGCCACCAATTACATTCTGTACTTAACCCCTAGGGGGAAAATAATTAAGTTGTCACAATGAAAACATATCTGTTACATAACAATGTCACTATCACACCGACAAACAGAACTGTCTGTAAGACAGGAAGCTCTAGCCCACCACTGTTCCCATGGTGAAATGTATGAAAATGTACAGCCATATAGCTTCATGAGTCTTACTACTGATATCCCTCACAACAGCCTAGGTTAAAAACGATTCATACCCCTCCCTCATAAAATGTCTTACAAGGGCATATAACAGTGTTTTACATACACTGACCTCTGGACTGTACAAGATCACACATGGTTTGTCCAGCTGTAGCCCTCATATATATGGACCCTACTCCACAATTTGTGTGGGCGTCCACAACATCACTGGAATGATAGCAGGAATGTCAGCACTAAATGATGATAGGCCACTACTGAACAACCTCTTACTGTATGACATCTGGAAAAGCCTGGTATATAGGTGGAGGACAAAGGCTGGAACACAGGGTCATATTTGCAATATTGCAGTTATACACTCTGAAAGTTGCTGGTGTTACAGGATTGGTTGCAATATACCCTTACTCAGGAACATTAAGTCAGAAACACAAATGGATGTTGCCATCTACTGATAGCACTCAACAGAGAGAATGCCACTGATATATCAGAGAGAAGACCTGTGTGCTGAACAGACAAACATAACAGCCAATCCTCTGGCCATCATGTGGATAGACCTACAGTTGAGAGCTATGCAGACAAACTGCATTCCATGCAAAACTAGCATGTACACACAGACCCTGTAAAACTAGGGGTATTCAATTAATATAACAATACTCACACTGTCCGTAGGTCTGGAACGTTATACAAATATGTAGTTGGCCTGTGTCTGCAAGTCCTGTTGTAAGAGGTATTGCTACCGGCTGTCTGTAACACTGCTGCCCGCACACAGGAAGGATGTCTTCCATACAGGAAAGGTAAAGGGACAATGGCCACATTATGTAGTCATTTATTGTAGTGGGTTGCCATGACAGTGGTAAATGGAAGAACTACAAAGCGGGCTGCATGCAATTAGCAAGTGGTGAACACTGATTGGTGCAGAGGCCATCTCCTGATCATGAGCATCACCTACAAAATCCATGCTGCAAACTATTCAAAGCAGCTCAATCCCTGTATTTTAGAGAGACAGAGAAAGAGAGAGAGAGAGAAAAGAAAACTACAAACCAAACCAAAACAAAATTAAATAAAACAAGAGACACATAAAGTGTACATAGAAGAGAGGTCAGTATTACAACAGGTATGTGAAACATATATGCATGTAATTGAATGTAGTACTTGGTCTGTAATAATGGGATAGATGATGTGGAAAGATTTATATGTGCCATCAAGACTTGTTGTTGTAATGATGTCCTGCGGAGAAACTGCTATGAACATAGCATCTGGTCCTGTGGGCAGTGACCCATACCTGTCAACTGTGCAGCCCAACACAGAATGAAAAGATGTAAGCCATCATAGTGTGTGTTCTGTACCTCAAGACGTGTATATTACTGTGGCAAATAGCTGGAGGTGGAAGTAATGAAGTCATGATAGACACATAAGTTTCAGACCCCACCACCTTCAGGACAGTCATGTTAATGTGAAATGTATCATGCACAAACTTCATAGGTTTGTAATAGGCTTACCTGCAATCTGTCCCTATATATATACCCCCCTAATTTTAGGCTGTGTCCACATGTGACACCCTTCTGTTTTGTAGCAAGGCAGAGCAGTGCATTTGTGGAGGAAGGTGATTTAGAGAGTGTGGACCTGATGTTTGAATGCACTCTCTCTCTCTCTATATATATATATATATATATATATATATATATATATATATATATATGTAAATACATTTCCCCTACTGTTGAATGACTGTGCTGCATATGTCTGAGAAAACATCACACATATCTATACACACACACACACACACGCACACACACACACACACACACACACATATATATATATATATATATATATATATATATATATATATATATATATATGTATATATATGTATATATATATATATATATATATATATATATATATATATATATATATATATATATATATATACAGTTGTAAGCGGGTGCGAAATGGACAGTTATGTCTGATGTGAAATCCTTCTTGGGAACACATTGACCTTGTTTGTGAAGGTGAGATTAGTATGTTGGGGAAGGATAGTAGGTATATTTGGGGAGGTAGATTGGGTTGGAAGATAGACAAGACAGCATACAGGGGCAGTATATGACACGTGGTGAGTAAACACCTTGGATGGGGAGTGGTGTCTGGACAGTGGAAGCCCATGAGCCCCCAAATGTAAACAGTGGGAACAAGGTCCCCACCCATGGGCAGTCACAACTGCACCTTCATGGCCCTGAAGGTGGCTGAGCTGGGGGCTGAGCAGGAGGAGCATGCAGACCCTGTAATTGTGTACCAAGGGCCTCATGTTGGTGTAGCATATTCCCCAAGTCTCTGTGGAGCTTCCTATGCACCAGACCCTGGACCTGACTTCAGATGACAGGATCTTGTCTGTGTGTGCTCCCAGAGGGGGAAGGAACACCATCCCCTGAGGTGGTTCCTCCTGAAGATAGTGCAGGACTAGCAGATGATGATGTCTCTGGGTGGGTCCCAGATGTGCTGTGGCCTGGTAAAATAGCCAGATAAGGTGGGAGAAGCGGTTCTGCTGGGAACAGCCTTCCCAGACATGCTATTGTGTCGCAGTTATAGAACATATGTGGGTAGTAATAAACCACACAATCCAGGATTACTTTTAACAGCATACATAGATGTCCCCATTAACACAACACACCAGATTTGGAGCAGTTGCATAGCAAACAGATAGTGGTCCTTACAATGGCATGCAGGTGACATTGTTAGCAACAGGCCACCAATGATGGTGTTTCAACATGGAACATGACTAGAAACACATTGCAATATTTGTCGTACAGTACGATATATGTCCCAACAGTAGGTTTCCTGTAAACATATCCATTGAGTAGTGTGTTCAGATTATTCTTGCAGATATTGTGGGGGGAAGACAGAGATGTCAATTAACAACTATTATATCCTTGCAGTATGAGGTCCTCAGACCTTTTTTCCTCTTTATGTCTTTCAGGCACCATGTCTAGGGAGCAGCTTTCAGTTTATCCCCCCCAGGAAAATGATGTGATTATCAACTACCTAGTGCAGCACCACCAAACCCTCTTTGACCATACAGCCCATGATCTGCAGGAGAGGACTGCCCTGTGGAATGAGCTTATCCACAAAATAAATGATGTCAGCCTGCATAACCACAGTTAAGAGCAGGTCCGACATCTCTGCACTGACCTCATCCGCCATGCCTGTCAGCAAGCTGCTGCAGTTAGGAGGGACCAGCTAGCCACAGGGGGGGGGTGCCATCCAGCACCCACCCGACACATGCTGAGGAGCTCCTTGACAGCCTCGGGGCACCTGCCCACCAGCAAAGCCAAGACCCAGATGATAGCATTGTGGAGGTGGATGATACCAACACAATGGATGAGGATCGTGCAGGTAAGGCCACAGAGCACATCAGTAGACCACTGTTGCTTATCCATCTGCATCTGTAAAATTTCATCAAGCATATGTGAGATAAAATATATATAGTCTGTCACTGCAGTATAGTAATGAACAGATGTGCATAATCTGTAGTATTGTGTATTGATGTACTGAAATGCTACTCCCACCCTGTACCAATGCCACAGGTGTGGCTACTGACATCATATCTCTCACACAGCTATGTTGGTCCCTCTGCTATACCTCTGGTATACCTCTGGGACAGCAGCCTGTAGCTGATGAGTATGTTTTGTTTGTTCAGCTTTGCCAATACACCAGACATGTTATGGCCATGGTATTTGCTATGCACACATTTAACACACCTACCCATAATGCATGCTGTACATGTTCACTTATTGTTGCTGTTAACTGCACTGCATCACAGGGGTCACCATGGTGGCATATCTGAAGGGTATGTAAGAGTCCTGCAATATAACTAACAACAAAATGCACTCACTCGAGGCACTCCTTAAAATGGAGAACATCGATATCTGTGCAGTGACTGAGACCTGGTTCAGGGCTCCAGAGAGCACCCCTGCACTACCAGGCTATAACTCATACCACACTTTTCGGCCATGTAACCTGGACCAGAACACCAAAGGCAGAGGTGTGTCCATATTCATTAAGGATATCCACACCTCCAGGCTAGTTGCTCAGCATAATGTTGGAGCTTTTCTCCCTGGGCCTCCTCTGAAAAAGGACATGTATCCAGTCGGACCATCCCAGTTAACAAATGTAAAATAAAATAAATAAATAAATAAATAATGCATCCGAGGTTATCCAAGTGCAACTAACTCTGGGCAAAACTGCAATCCAAATTGTAGCTTGCTACGGATCCCCCACCATGCCCCAATATTCCCACTCCTCTTTTCTTGATGTACTGGAAAATATTAGAGTTCAACCAAACACCCTAATAAAGGGCAAATTCAACTACCCCACCATTAACTGGGAAAACTACTTGTGTACCAACTCCTTCACACAACGCTTTCTGGAATTCATAAACTCCAATGCCCTGGATCAACTTATCCACACCCCCACGTGGGGCAACAATATCCTAGACTTAGTCATTACCAACATGAGTGCCAGTGTTCCACACCTGAAGTCAACTGCTCATTGGTCTAATCCGCCATAAGCTAATCACCCTTGAAATCCACATTCCGCCCCACCCCCCATTAAGGAAACCATGGTAAAAATTTTCTCCGATGCCAACTTCATGCTTCTTAAGACAGAAGTCGTGAACTTCATGACATCCATGCAGATGAACAATACAGTTACGACTGCTGAATCCTACACAAATACACTCTATAAGCACTTACACAAGTGCATGGATCATGCTATCCCAAACAGAACCAATACGCTATCCTCCAAAAAAAGGAAGCCAATCTGGTGGTCCCCTGCCATAAACAAACTGTACAACAGAAGGAAGAAATTGTTTCAAAAGAAAGTAAAATCCCATGAGTGGAGGAGCTCCCTGGTCAGCCTCAGTAAGAAGCTGAGATCCCTTATAAGATCCTCCAAAGCTAGTTATGAAAACAAAATCGCCACTGATTCTAAGGACAACCACAAAGCATTCTATAACTATGTCAAGAATCTCAATGGCAACATCCAGATCTGCTCTGAGTTACAGCACAATGGCATGAAAATTACAGAACCATGATATTGCCAACATCCTGGCAGATAGGTTCAGTGCTAACTTTACCCCCCTCACCCCCTAAAGGGCCCAAATATATACAGGAAGATTGCAGAGTCCCTGTAATCACAACTACATAGGTAAACGCTGCACTCTCTAAAGCCAAAAACACAGCATCATTGGGACCGGACAACATCCCAGGCTGCATTTTGCATAAACTTCAGAATGAACTGGCTCCCCACCTAAGCACCATGTTCAATCTTAACCTCACATCAGGCTTTGTGCCCACTGAATGTCGTACAGCAACAGTTATCCCACTCCACAAAGGGGGAGCTACCACTGATCCCAGGAAGTAACACCCTATTAGCCTGACGAGCCTGGTCTGCAAGGCCATGGAATGGATCATCATGGAACTCATAAACAAAGACATTGGTAACCTCCAAACGCTGGATTCCACCCAGTTTGAGTTTGTGAAAGTCAGATCATGCCTCCTGAACCTGATCAAATTTTTTGATGCAGTCACCAAAGCAGTAGATGAGGGTAAGGTGGTTCACACAGCCTATCTTGACCTCACCAAGGCTTTCAACACCATCCCCCATTCTGGAATTATAGCTAAACTCACTAAACTAGGTATAAATCCCTAAGTTACAAGATGAGTTGCCAATTGGCTCACTGACAAAACCCACACTGTAAACGTTGCACACTCCAAATCTGACCTTAAACCAGTGACAAGTGGTGTACCACAGGGTTCAGTCCTGGGACCTCTCCTGTTTGGTATCTACTTCTCTGAAGTACAGGCTAACACAGAAGGCCTCTGGCTAATGAAGTTAGCAGATAACTGCAAACTAAAAACCATAGCTGAGTCCCCAAATGATGTCGAAATCCTACAGAAGGGCCTCACTGAGACAGATACCTGGTGTCAGAGCCATAGCCTCAAGCTCAATGCCAAAAAGTGCATTGTCATCTCCTTTAGTAATAACTCTGTAACCATGAACTACTACTACATAGACAGCAGTCTACTTAACACCGAATGTGGGATAAGAGACCTTGGGACCCAGGTGGACAGTAGACTATCCTTTGATAGTCACATCATCACAGTAGTCAGGAAATCCTTCTACATGGCACACCTTATCATAAAAGGGTTCTCATCCAGGAAAAAAGAGGTAATTGTTCCCCTCTACTCGACACTCATTAGACCCATTATAGAGTACAACGCCCCTTTTGGAATGTACCTCACAAGACATCTGCAGCAGCTGGAAAGGCCACAGAACAACCTCACAAAGAGGATTACTGGCCTCAAACAGATGCCCTACACTGACCGTCTCAAAAAACTCCAGCTTTACTCCGTAGCATATTGCCTACTCCGAGGTGATCTCTGCCTAACATATAAAGCTATGTTAAACCCAGAGCTGTTGGACATGCTACACTTAAAGAAATCCCAATCCCTCTGAGCTACACGGTCTAGGGACCTAAACCTTGTCACCACAATAAACAGGACATGCTGGAGGGATAGATTCCTGTCCCAGAGACTTCCCATACTCTGGAACAGGCTACCCATCTATGTCAAGCAAAGTTCTTCATTAGCACTGTTCAAAAAAAAATTTGATGAGTGGATGTGAAATAGGAAATACACCCCGGGGATCACTTATGTGTCTCTGCTCGACAGTGGCACAGGAAAATAACTTTCTTGGGTAGAGTAAGCCAGAGAACCTTGTTGGCTAGGCTTATGTAGGCCCTCAGGCTGATAACCTAGTACCTACCTATGAAATTATGAACCTGACATTGCAAGATGTGTGCACAGAGATGAACATAATGGTGGGGCAAATGGCCTACAGTAGAAACATGTCTGAAACATCACCCTTATACAGTGCTACAACAGTGTATATACCACTATTACAATGGCAACTGTTACAGATCTACACAATGGCACATTCCACAACCCTTACAACCTGTAATGTGATCCTAACATGAGCAATGAATGTGTAATATGGAATTATATGTTAGGACAGCAAATATGGGGAAGAGGTATCTGCGGTGGTGGTGCTGCGGTAGTGTTGTCGCCTCACAGTAAAGACGCTGTCCGGTTTGATTCTCAGCTAGAGCATCTTCTGCGTGGAGACATGCGTGAATGGGCATACCTTCGTTGAAGGTCATGCGTCAAGGCTGATAACTCGGCACATAAAAATCAACTACCAATCATTAGCGGACCAGAGTTCCGCTGTGGCGACACCTAACCAGGAAAAGCCGAAAGACACAAATAAACAAACATACCTTAACAAACACTGGAAGCATATGTGTGCACACACTCCAAATAACATATTGTGGAAACAGCTTTTGAGATACTGACACACTTCATGAGTATGCACCTTCCATCAAGTACAGGTCCTCAATGTCACACCAAGAAATGGTCTGCTGTCCAAGACATACGTCCATCACATTTGCCCACTCACTTGCAACAGAGGCAGCAGGGGTTGCACACATCTTACAAGCCATGGAATGGACCCTATATCCAACAGATAGCACGCAGGAGTGGGAGATGTAACCTTACCTCACCATTACATATACCATGGCAAACAGTGCTGACAGTCATGTATGTGACAAGGATGTATGGGACAACATTAATGTAGAAAATAAACAGATGACCATCCAAGACAGATGACGACACATGTTGCAAACTGGTCATGGGGGCTGCCTAGAAACATGCCGCAACACTGAGGGAGTTGCAGGAATGTCTAGCAAGTACTGGCTGTGCAGTACCTGTATCAACAATTGCCTGGACTCTGCATAAGTGTGGCCTATGGGTTAGGGTTATCAGATGGGACAGTTGTTCCACAGGAAGCATCAGCCAGGGCTCTCTACAAGTAGCATATGCATAACATCAAAAGTCCCCCAAAGGCATGTGTTGCAATGTGTAATGGTGTACCAAGACCAAGTTTGAAACCTACAAACAGTATCAATTAAGATACATGTGCTGCACAAGCAACACCTCAGTCCACCTCAGACCCATCATCCCCATTTGTACCTTGCTGGTGCCAGTGTACAGCTGTATGTTTGCCATTCATTAGCAGGGACTAGGCCGGTACACATGGTGTTCTGAATTTAGGACACTGCAAAATGACACTCGTGTAGCCCACAGTTGTCAAGTATCTGCAAAAAGGTTGAGGATGAGGAGATGTGTCATCCTGAAACACAACAGTGAACTGAAGCAGACATTCAAAGCTCGCTAAGAATGGCTGTATCTGCACACAGTCAAGGTCATGAATTGTGGCAGACATAACCCTGACTCCACAGCAATAGTGAAGGTAATGTGTGACCTCCAAGGGCTGTGCACATGAGTTGACCTTGTAATCTGGCAAAGTTGGGGGACATTTGTAGGGTGGAGTGATCAAATACTGGCAAGTGCAGATGAGCCATGTTAGTATACCCCTTCCAGGAATACTGACTGCTGTAGTACACTTAACAGCTGATGCAACAAATCATCATGTTAAGGGTGTGCACACTTATGCACCCACATATTGTATGCATCTCAGTTAGCATCTGCACAGCTAAGACACATTTGTTTGATACTGCATTTGACTGAACAGGTCATATGTCACATATCAGGTTTATGTAATGTTAACATATGCTGTATTATGGCCCCATGGCATATCAGGGAAGAGGATGCCACATTAATAAGGGTGTGTACACTCCTCATAGCCACAGTAAGCTTTGAAGGCTGTCAGTGTAATTGTATTTTATTGCTCATACATGCACCGCTGATGATAAAATCTGTAAATCAGACATCAGGCATTCACTATTGACATCTGTTCTCATATCATCCCGGGTATGTGTCAGACAAACACATAGGGGCTGTCAGCAGCAGAGCAAACATAACTGAAACACATATCCTCATTCAGCAATGGCATGTATACTTGTAAGGTATGGTGCACAGTACATGCCAGGGTGCTGAACAAGTGCACAGCAATACTGTGTACATGGGTGCAGTGTGTTCCAGGGGAAGAGGCATCACCTACTAACACAACTCATGCATCACAGAGATGTATAATGTTGGTAACAGAGATTGACTATAGCTACAGTGCATGCTGTTGAGTGCCATATGTCATGCTTGTTGACAGATGGGTAACAAGAGGTCTATGTGTAATATCTTTGTGCAACCTCACCTGTAAGTGTGTGTGTGTGTGTGTGTGTGTGTGTGTGTGTGTGTGTGTGTGTGTGTGTGTGTGTGTGTGTGTGTGTGTGTGTGTGTGTGTGTGCGTCTGTGCGTGTGTGTGTGTGTGTGCGTGTGTGTGTGTGTGTGTGTGTGTGTGTGTGTGTGTGTGTGTGTGTATACAATTAAGCAATGATGTACAGGTCTTAAAGTGCATTTCTTATCCCCTCACAGGTGGCGAGGTGGGTCAGGGCCTCTCCTGCAGGCAAACTGATGTTAGTGTCCCTACAGAGTCTGACAGTGATGATAGGTATGGTGAGGCACAAGCAGGGTTGTCAGATGCCATTGGTTGAAACCCCATCCCTCCACACAGTGACATTTCCTATACATACCCCTTCACCAGTGGCCATAGATGAGGAGGAGTTAGCAGGTGGTGGCATGGGACAGGGCAGTGTGGTGACTATGGCAAGTGTGTCTGGACACAGCAGTCATAGCTGGATGCCCGGTGAGGTACCACACAGGTAGATGTACAAGGGTGCTTGTATGATGGCTGCTGGTCATCATGCCCCTAGCAGTAGTTCCACAGCTGGTGTCACCAGACGCATATTTCAGGCCATCATGGAGGCACAGGCACGTATGGAACATTATGCCAGACAGGGTCTGAGGCTCCAGAGGGCTACTCATTCCACTGTTATTGACAACTTCCGTGATCTTGCAGATGCCCACCATTATTTTGCAGAGGTCCTGGATAGATGGTTGGGTGAGATGGTGGGAATCCTCGACCATGCAATGTCTGGGCTTGAACATATGGTGGGAGTAGTGTAACAGTCTTGTGGATGTAGGTCAGCAACATTAACAGGTGGAGGTCGACGTGGATGTGCAACAAGTCAGAGCAACTCCCGTAGTGGCAGTACCGGCACCAGCACTGCAGGGGGGGTGCTGTCCACACCACAACATAGCAGGCCATGTGCACATGGCCCTGGCTGGTCCCAAGAGGGACCCAGATCCAGCGGACATATGTCATCATCAGGGGACCGTGCTATATCTGGCCTTGTACCTGGTAGTGCCCGTAGAACCCCTGGCAGGCAGACTTCTCATGTCCATGGCCAGAGACAGTGAACTGCACACCCTGCCAGGTATGGTCTGCAGCTGTTCAACAAATACCTGTATAGGGCAGGCACATGGCAGAACTGTGTGCATGCATACACACACACACACACACACACACACACACACACACACACACACACACACACACACACACACACACACACACACACACGCACACAAGGGCAACCCCATACCTACACACACCACATCTGTACAGCCCAATTAATAATGCAACCCCCTAACACATACATGCTGTCAATCAAATGGCTCAGCCTAGATCTCTGGCAAACCTACAACAAACCCTGTGCATATGATGATACCTGTGCCACATCCCTGTTATCCATAGCATTGATATAGGGACAGGCGAATATGGTTCTGATGCACAGGGTGAATCTATAAGGTGTGCCAATGTAATGCTGTGTAACATGTTTTCAGCACTAATGTTTAATGCTTACATGTTAGGATGTGTAGCTGTCCAGCCATGATGCATTATAGCTGTTATTAACACTGACTGATTGTGGTCTCCGTAATGTATTCTGTTTGTATTGTAGGTGTCTATGTGTCAGCAGGATGTTGATCTGCTGTCATTTCCTACAAGGGATATTGCACTGTGGCGTCACCTTGACTGTGCCATATACTGGGTACAGCTGAACACAAGTCACAGGTCTGTATAACAGTTACTGCATGTGCCACATGCCTGATAGGTCTGAGGGGTGTATACAGGTGAGTGCATGGTGGCTGATGTCACCAGTCCTTCTAGAGTGGACAATGGTAAGTGTGCTGGGTGGTACACACCACATGTTTGTGTATAACACACACACACACATACACACACACACACACACACACACACACACACACACACACACACACACACACACACACACACACACACACACACACACACACACACACACACACACACACACACACACACACACACACACACAGACTTTGGTGTTTATGCAATACACAGAGAATATTGTACACATGGATGCATGTACTTTTGCAGGGAACCCATTTTAGCTTATGTAATTCCACCAAGACAGAATAGGCACAACATCACACTGGGAAATAACCAGTCTGCTAGTTTAATGTAATTGACGATGGTACTGGCAGGGTATATGTCCCCTTCACCAATGTAGAGCAATCTTCGACTTGGTAAACATAGGTGTGCTAGTGTGGGTGGCACAGCCCTACCCTTTGGAGGGTGTGGGGTGGTGTAGAACTGCAGATAGTGTGACTGTCAATCACTTAGCCTGTTAACATAAACTGTACAGTATTACAGCCGACTAAGTGGGGGATACACACAACAATAACCACAATGATGGTGGCTGTGTCCACAAGATCCACACCCAACTATATATACCAACCCCAGGATTGCTGTACAGCTATACGGTGGGGAAGAGAACATTTACACATCTACTACTAGTTCTGAAGGAATGAAGTTCCACAAGACGATACCTTTGAAATGTTAGCATTTGCCAGTCAGTTCTTGGACAGATGACCTCCTGGGACATGTATTTTCCACAAACTGAAGTAGATCCCTTCACATACACACACACACACACACACACACACACACACACACACACACACACACACACACACACACACACACACACTCTTACTTAGCAACACTGAGAGTAGAACCCAATTCTTAGGTACTTATTGCTACTAATGTGTGTGGCCTTAATTGCACACACCACACAGCTTTTAAGATGAGGTATGTCCCAGGTTACTTGTTAAGTGAAGAACATCAGCAGGCTTTGTACAGTATGGTAGTGGGTGATGTACTGGTTGTTTATGAACAATACATAGTGTGACAACATACTGTCATATATACATTGACAAACACATAACAGTCATACACACATTTGAGAGACCTGGGTTTATCAGTGCTAACTACATTGTTAGTGAGTCCATTATGTTACAGATAAGTTGCACACAGCACATGCATCACTGGTCTGGATAGTGTAATCAGTTATCTCTGTGGTTGATGGTGACAGTGGTCCCCATACAGTGGACCTTGGGACATGTAATGGGGGTACCATGGAGTAAAGGAAGTATACCCAGCACCCACACCCCACATTGGATATTGTACTCACTGAAACCCATGATAATACTCTGACATACCCACAATCACACATTGACCAGGACTGCAATACAACCCCTTGTATATCTCAAGAGTGCTACTACAGGGATATGCATCTATTGCACATGCCAAAGGGATAGTAGTGTGATGGTTTGTCATGGCTGTCCTACAGTCAGCAACATCACTATCCCTTATACTGTATGGCAAGGTGTATTGTATTAGGAGAATGTGGCCACAGAATGCTATGTCCTACAAATATACACACTTGCACACATACACACACTTACCAGGACTCAGAGGATAACCCATGCCTATCTACTCATTTGTACAACAGTGTTGTGCTGGTACCGCAAGCTCCAGGTAGCCCATAGGGTGAAGAGTGTAACAAGGTACATGTAATGTCCATTACAGCAGCAGTCATATCTAACTGTGGCAATGGGGGTGTAGTGGGTGAGAAGGCCCTCAGGCTATTATCAACTACAGGTATACAAACACACAGACACTGTTATTCTCAGTAATGCACACTGACACATTTGTCAGTACTGGGGTCCATAGGTGCAGGTGTTCCTAGGTGTGTATCAGGATATCGTCCATGGAGAGATGAGAAGAGTGGGGGATGTGGGTACAGTGGTATCATGCCACCTGCTATTTGTCAGCAGGCCATCTATCAACTGATGCCATGTAAGTGATCCTCAGGGTGAGAGTTAAATGCAACATCCAATCATCTGGTTGCCTTTGCAGAGGCCAGTGAGGTGCTCCAATTGAAATGTATGCAACTTATATTACATAACATGGTCACTGTCTGTCTTGGAGACCTGTACCCAAGCATGTTCTGTTGACTGTGGTAGTGTAGTTGAGATATCCATGGCATGTGATGCATAGAGGGTGGGGTTTCCTAGCTGTGGCATTCATAACACAGCTGGGCAGACATGTCAGTGGCAGTCAAGCATAGATTGCCTGTAAGCAGCCAAGATGGA